>NW_026609021.1:0-43533 GCF_029499605.1 Hyla sarda | reverse complement strand
GAAGAAAGTGAAAATTGTTACTTACCGTAATTTTGCTTTCTTCAAGAAAGAAGGCAGCACATATAACTCACCCAATAAAATAAATTTTTTGCAAATCAGAAAAGAGTCTAGTTATTAACACAATTGCGTGCAGGTGTGCTGAGTATTTGTGAGGTATGTCCGACTGCCATTGGCTGATTCATGTTTGAGTTTTTTTTAGGTGGGCGGTCCTACTAGGAATAAAAGAGGTCGGGAATATCCCTTCTGTGCTGCCTTCTGTCTCGAAGAAAGCCAAATTATGGTAAGTAACAATTTTCACTATATACTACCCCTGCTCCAGCCAGTCACCACCTTCAGTGGTGAATAGGACAATACTGCTAAGGCCAGTGTCTGGCTGAAGCATTCATGTAGGGGTATTAGCATGACACCACTACAGTAAACAAAGCCCAGCAAGCAGCAGTGGATTGTCAGGGGATTTATCAGGTATGTGATGGGTCTTGTGATTATTTTATGACATTTCTTCCAGTTGGCCGAATTTTTTTTCCAATGTGAAAAAAAAATCTACTTTTCCCATTGTGCTGTCTCTTTAAACATAAATGTAACATTTTTTTGTGTATACTGATGATTGTGAGCTAGGATACAGACAGATATGTACTTTATGAAGTACATCAATATACCAGATAACACAACTTCAGTATCAGACAAAATCAATGGATTCTATTCTCCTGAGCATCTGCGAGGAACATCCTTGAATAAAGAAAAGAACAATGGACACAAAAGCGGGAGATACTGTATTTTTCTACAAAAAGACAATGGACTTGATGTAAACTATAATTATCACGATCTGGGGATTCATCTCCTTTATGACCTTGAAGTTGGATGAGCGTAGAAGCATTAATTTCTAATGATAATTTGTTTTCACTTAGTCCTAACAGCTACAGTGGGATATTTCTGTCCCTGTGAACGTTGTAGGACAAATTGAAATTTATTGCAAAGAAAATAAATGACTATAAATTATAATATTAAACAAACCCCCAGCCCCCTCCGCCCTTACAAAACCCTATAAGGATTCCACCCAAAGTCACAATGTGTAATAGCAAAATAGCTGTTGTTAGGACTAAGGGAAAATTAATTATCCGAACCAGCAGTGGGGTTTTAAAGGGGAACTCCGGTGGAAAAAAATGTTTTCATGTCAACTGGTGCAAGAAAGTTAAGCAAATTTGTAAATCACTTCTATTTAAAAATCTTAACCCTTCAGTACTTATCAGCTGCTGTATACTCCAGATATACTACAGAGAGATGTGTGAAGTTCTTTCCAGCCTGATAACAGTGCTCTCTGCTGACACCTCTGTCCATGTCAGGAACTGTCCAGAGCAGGATAGGTTTGCTAGGGGGATATTATTCTTATATGCACAGTTTCTGATACGGGCAGAGGTGTCAGCAGAGAGCACTGTTGTCAGACAGAAAAGAAATTCACAATTTTCTTTGTTTTATATAGCCGCTAATAAGTACTGGAAGGATCAAGATTTTTTAATAGAAGTAATTTACAAATCTGTTTAACTTTCAGGCACCAGTTGATTTGAAAAAAATGTTTTCTACTTGTTTCCGCAGGAGTTCCCCTTTAACCCCTTAAGGACGCAGGACGTAAATGTACGTCCTGGTGCGGTGGTACTTAACGCATCAGGACGTACATTTACGTCCTGTGCATAACCACGGGCATCAGAGCCCGTGTCATGCGCGGCTGATCCCGGCTGCTGATCGCAGCCAGGGACCTGCCGGCAATGGTCGACACCCGCGATCTCGCAGGCGTACACCATTAACCCCTCAGGTGCCGGGATCAATACAGATCCCGGCATCTGCGGCAGTGCACGATTTCAATGAATGATCGGATCGCCCGCAGCGCTGCTGCGGGGATCCGATCATTCAGAACGCCGCACGGAGGTCCCCTCACCTGCCTCTGTCCGGCTCCCGGCGTCTCCTGCTCTGGTCTGAGATCGAGCAGACCAGAGCAGAAGATAGCCGTCTGAGATCGAGCAGACCAGAGCAGAAGATAGCCGATAACACTGATCTGTTCTATGTCCTATACATAGAACAGATCAGTATTAGCAATCATGGTATTGCTATGAATAGTCCCCTATGGGAACTATTCAAGTGTAAAAAAAAATTTAAAAAAAATGTAAAAGTAAAAGTAAAAAAAAAGTGAAAAATCCCCTCCCCCAATAAAAAAGTAAAACGTCTGTTTTTTCCTATTTTACCCCCAAAAAGCGTAAAAAATTAATTTTATAGACATATTTGGTATCGCCGCGTGCGTAAATGTCCGAACTTTTAAAATAAAATGTTAATGATCCCGTACAGTGAACGGCGTGAACGAGAAAAAAAAAAGTCCAAAATTGCTACTTTTTTAATACATTTTATTAAAAAAAAAATATTAAAAATGTATTAAAAGTTTTTTATATGCAAATGTGGTATCAAAAAAAGTATAGATCACGGCGCAAAAAATGAGCCCTCATACTGCCGCTTATACGGAAAAATAAAAAAGTTAGAGTTCATCAAAATAAAGGGATTATAAACATACTAATTTGGTTAAAAAGTTTGTGATTTTTTTTAAGCACAACAATAATAGAAAAGTATGTAATAATGGGTATCATTTTCATCGTATTGACCCTCAGAATAAAGAACACATGTCATTTTTACCATAAATTGTACGGCGTGAAAACGAAACCTTCCAAAATTAGCAAAATTGCATTTTTCTTTTGAATTTCCCCACAAAAATAGTGTTTTTTTGTTGTGCCATACATTTTATGATATAATGAGTTATGTCATTACAAAGAACAACTGGTCGCGCAAAAAACAAGCCCTCATACTAGTCTGTGGATGAAAATATAAAAGAGTTATGATTTTTAGAAGGCGAGGAGGAAAAAATGAAAACGTAAAAATTAAATTGTTTGAGTCCATAAAGGGGTACTCCGGTGAAAACCTTTTTTCTTTTAACTCAACTGGTGGAAGAAAGTTAAACATATTTGTAAATTACTTCTATTAAAAAATCTTAATCCTTCCTGTACTTATTAGCTTATTAGCTGCTGAATACTACAGAGGAAATTCTGTATGACATCACGAGCACAGTTCTCTCTGCTGACGTTATTATAATAATAATAATAATAACACTTTATTTATTGTTGTCCTTAGTGGGATTTGAACCCAAGTCCCCAGCACTGCAAGGCAGAAGTGCTAACCACTGAGCCACCGTGCTGCCCTTAACATACATCTGCTGTGCATGGTTCCTAAAATGGACAGAAATGTCAGCAGAGAGCACTGTGCTCGTGATGTCATCAGTGTTCCAAAAAGAAAGGAATTTCCTCTGTAGCATTCAGCAGCTAATAAGTACTGGAAGGATTAAGATTTTTTAAAAGAAGTAATTTACAAATATGTTTAACTTTCTGCCACCAGTTGATTTAAAAGAAAAAAGGTGTTCACCGGAGTACCCCTTTAAGGCCAAAATGGGCTGAGTCCTTAAGGGGTTAAGGAAGAAATAGTCCTATTGAGTATGAAATTCCTGTATAATGGAGAAAACTGCCCAAAAAACAGTGTCTTTGGAAACCTGAGAATCAAGCCGTGTTTCCCAACCTTTTTTTTTTTTATCTCTGGGCACCCCTCTAATTTTTATTAATTTTTTTACAGCAGGGCGCCCTTACCAATACATTTTTGACAAAATATTAAAAAAAAAGGTGAAAAAGAATCAATGCATAGCACCTATATATCTCTGTATATCTGTTAGCTATTTAGATTAGAGTGCTGCTATATGCAGTGACTCACAGGTGACGTCTTGTCTGATCAGAGTTGTTCACTTGGCCTTTTGCATATCTATCTGGCCCTGACCATCATGGTGATTTCTTCCAGACACAATTTATTGCAGTAGAAACTGTCAAACAAACATATTAGGCTCTGTACTTTTCCAGCATCCTCCTCATATTTTCGCTGTGTTGATGCCACACCCAATAAAGTGGTAAAGTAAGTGGGGTGGTGGGGAGGGGAGCGTCAGTTACGGAAGAATGGTAGGTCCCCCCCATTGGGTAGATAGGTTGCTCCTGTAGATAGTTTTCTTTGATTAGGTAGGTGCCCCCCTGTCTAAAGAGGCTCCAGTATGTCATTTTCCTTAGTAACCTGGTACCCACAGTAGGTAAATTCCCCCAGTATGCTGGTGTTACCCTGTAGGTAGTTTCCCCAGTATGTAGCTATCCCTAACATCTTCATGAGGGTTCTAAAGTCTGTCGAGGTACCAACAGAAACTCTGTGGCTCTGATAACTCTGATTTTTCTCTCTATGAACATAGAGCCATCTGGGAGCAGTTGATAGTGAACCTCAGAAACTTCTTGGTGGTGGATATGCTAGAGAAATCTATTTAAATCAATTTATTATCCAGCCTAAATTCTGAATATACTCCCATATGGAAATTTCTAAAATGGCATGCTTCTCCTGCAAAAGAATTGTTACGCCGAGCGCTCCGGGTCCCCGCTCCTCCCCGGAGCGCTCGCTACACTCTCGCTACTGCAGCGCTCCGGTCAGATCCACTGACCCGGTGCGCTGCGATACCGCCTCCAGCCGGGATGCGATTCGCGATGCGGGTGGCGCCCGCTCGCGATGCGCACCCCGGCTCCCGTACCTGACTCGCTCTCCGTCGGTCCTGTCCCGGCGCGCGCGGCCCTGCTCCCTAGGGCGCGCGCGCGCCGGGTCTCTGCGATTTAAAGGGCCACTGCGCCGCTGATTGGCGCAAGTGGTTCTAATTAGTGTGTTCACCTGTGCACTCCCTATGTATACCTCACTTCCCCTGCACTCCCTCGCCGGATCTTGTTGCCATTGTGCCAGTGAAAGCGTTTCCTTGTGTGTTCCTAGCCTGTGTTCCAGACCTCCTGCCGTTGCCCCTGACTACGATCCTTGCTGCCTGCCCCGACCTTCTGCTACGTCCGACCTTGCTTCTGTCTACTCCCTTGTACCGCGCCTATCTTCAGCAGTCAGAGAGGTTGAGCCGTTGCTAGTGGATACGACCTGGTCACTACCGCCGCAGCAAGACCATCCCGCTTTGCGGCGGGCTCTGGTGAAAACCAGTAGTGACTTAGAACCGGTCCACTAGCACGGTCCACGCCAATCCCTCTCTGGCACAGAGGATCCACCTCCTGCCAGCCGGCATCGTGACAAGAATATTTGCTTGGCAATACCTCTCTGGTGGCAGAGAAAGGACATTTATAACCCAGGGATCTAGAATGGCTTTGGTCCAAGCAAAATTGAGGCAACCTGCCAAAGGAGGATCAATATTTCGGTGACTGCTTGGAACAAAGCTCTGAAACCTGGGCTTTATGGGCTGAAGATGTCTAGCATCATAAGTTCACCTTCTTATCTTTCAAGCCACAGGAGCACCTGTCCTCTGAGCTCCCTGATGTCTCTGGGGTCTAGACCGCCCCTGAGAAGATCTAAACCCTGTGAACTGCCACGAAAGGACTGCTTTGGGAGACACGTGCCCTTCTTCTCTGCCAGTCCCTCCATGATCTTGTCTAGTCAGAAAACAAAACAGTGGTTTAAATAGTCATACTGACGCCAAAGGAGGGAAAGTCCACCTCTCTGAATTGACACCAGAACAGAAAACTACAAAAATGAAACAGATAAATAAAAATAGATGTCAAGTTATGCAGCCATAAGAAAGCAAACTATCTCACTAAATAAAGAATATAAGTGCTGGACAGTGCCACAAGCAGAGGAAGATGCCAGTGCCACACATCAGAAGCCAGGCCATCCGGGAGTGAGCGAAAATGCAGTGGAAGCTAAGCCCGACATGCCAGTCACTGGCCCCACCGATAAAAGGCACAAGCAGGAAAAGATAGATCATGTAGTATCAGAATAAAAAATGCACCACTTGTTGTACTGTCTGCACAGGACATAAAAAATCCTTCTCGTATGTGTGTGTGTGTGTGTATGTGTGTGTGTATGGGGGGGGGGGTAATCAATTTAATTATTGATGGTAATTTACTTTTTTTCAATACATTTCCCTCTGTCCGACCTGTTCACAGGAGCAAAAATACCCCACTTGTGCTGTTGGTTAGGACATAAGGGAATACCTAATAACTCAGACAGGGGGGTGTCATAGCAAAAACACTATAGTGGCCCCTAGTGGTGAATGACATCACATACACAATCCATGGAAAGGAGAACCAGAGCTTGTACTCTTCATGTGGATATAGGTTGATACTACGGCATGTGACATACAGAAAGAATCATTGTTAGTGAAAGGATGGTACCTGAGCAGCGGCTGGTCACTGAACCCTTCATCATGAAAGTGGCCCCAGGGTGACATGTTTATTAAACTCTGAAATGTGCTCCCGGAGCCACTGACTAAAAACTGCACAGAAATGGATCAAAGAACACTCGGCATTTACATCAGATATTATGAGCGCGGCATCATCTGCCATCTCCGATTAAAATTATATCTGTATTACGCTCCAAACAATCTATCCCAGCGCGCTCCTCATCCAGATAATATGCAAATCTCTAAGGTCATACATATTGAAGGCAGTCTCATTTCGATGTATGTTGCTAGCGGAGTCACCCCACTGTGCACAAAAGAAGGATTCACATTACATTATATAAGTACATTGCAAACCTGTCAAAAAATGTTTAGACCATTAAACACAATGGGTCCACTGTAAGGATACCACCATACACATCAGCATACCATCTGAGAGGCTCGCAACATACACTGTGGCCCTGATTTACCATTGTAAACTTGACATGTTTTGTCCGGTTGTGCGCCAGATTCTGGTGCATTATGCCAGAAATTCTGTCTGCTCCAGAATGTGCACCATAATTTGCGCCAGAATTGAAAAGAACTGGACTAACTCTCCATTTTACTAAGTAAACCCAAAAAGGAGGCATGGCCATCTGGGAAAGTGTGCGTGGTCACAGAAAAGGGGACGTGTCCCCGACATTTTCACAAAATCCCAACATATTTACTAAGAAAATGTGGTGGATTTGAGTTGAGGAAAACCCAACAGATCAGAGCATGTTTAAAAAAAAAAAAGCAAAATGTAGAGAAAAGTGCAAAATGTTGGGAAAACTTAGTAAATTGTAGGGAATTAGAACCCACAAAGAAAACTACAGAACACTTTGAGGAAATCAGGGCCACAGTGTGTGTACAATTATTAGACAAGTGAGTATTTGACCATATCCTTATTTTTAGGCAAATTGTCCAACTCCAAGCTGTAGAAGTTTGAATGCTTATTTGATTTTGTCATATGAGGTGATGTGTATCTATGTAACAAGAACAGGGGTGGCCTAATGAGATAAATACCCTATATCACGGTGTACATATTTATTAGGTGGCCAAAAAAGAAAATTAACTAAGTCTTTTTTTTTTTTTTTTCACAGGCTTATTAGGGGAATCCTTCTGATAGACAGGGTGTCTGTTAATAAGCCGGGGTTTAGGGATATCACTTATCCCCCATTATTACCCTGGTAGCCACCGACACAGGGTTCCAGGAAGAGCTGGCAACAACAAGGCGAGAGCATTAAAAATGGCGCCCCTGGGCCTGAGCGGTAACAGGCTGACATTATTTATGCTGGGTAGAAGCAAATAGAATGGTCTTTGCCCACCCTGGTAACACCAGGCTGTTGATGCTTGGTTGGTATCTGTCTGATACTGAAAAAATAGAGAACCCCAAAGCTTTTTTTTTTTAATTATTATTTACTTTTTTTTTTTTAAGAAAGTCAGATACCAACAAAGCAGCAACAGCCTGATATTACCCGGGTTGTTCTTTTATCTGTTCTTCATTGCTAAATACAGGGGTTGTAGCAGTGCATGTTCCTGGAGGAGATTGCTGACGCCCTTTCTCATTTACAGTGGGTTCTGTTTCAGATGCAGGCACCTCAGGCAGATGCCATTGGATTCCTGTCACCATTGGAGCGGCAAATGCATTGATAGCAGCATTATTGGTGGATAGTCCATGGTCTTCATACTTAGAGGGTCGGCAACAATGGGTGAATTGGAGACATTGGGCCTCATTAATTAAGGCTTTTCCGAGTAGATTTTGTAGGTTTTTCTGTGTTGCATGTGTTGTGCGACAGAATTTCTGACAAAAGATCCAAAAAAAAACCCTACTAACCCTCCACTTTACTCAGAAAACCCTGAGGGGCATGGCCAACAGGGAAAAGGGGCGTGTCTCCAAAAAACCCTACATTTTCAAAAGAAACCTAAAAATTTACTAATACTTCCCATAAAATGTGGTGGATTTAAGCCCTGGAAAACCCAAGAGCTCAGAGCATGTGTAAAAAGAGCAAAATGTAGGAAAAATCACCAAATACAAGAAAAAATAGTAAATACCATGAAAAAATGTCTGTCGGAAACAAAATCCCACAATGAAAACAACACTCCACTCTTAGTAAATGAGGCCCATTGTGTATGTAATGTAGTGGAGGCGGACGTTTAGTTGTTGTTATTTTTACGTCATTGCATGGATAAGGTGTGGTTAGTCCCAAAGGTGAACAAATTTAGTGGCTGGTATTTTCTATGGTTGTGCCGTAGTTCTCGAAGTTGGGCATAATAATAATAATGGTGATTAAGAGGTGAAGGAAGGGAACCAGATTGATTGTGGACTCCATGGGGGGGGGGGGATAAATGGTAGGTGGCTGGCCATCTGGGGAATTAAAATTAGAGATGGGAGGATTAGGCCTAGGTGGTATCTGCAGGTGATTCGTTTGTGCCTTCAAGCCAGTGGGGATCAGCTGGAGGTAAAAAGAGCCTGCACGTGCTGTAAGTGGTTGGTAGGCTTTGAGGGAGTCCAGGCTACGTTAAGGTTATGTTATTAAAATGTTTGTATAATTTTATTTTGTTTAATAAAGTAGCTGCTGTGGCCAATAAAACCCATTCCAGTGTTTGTCGCTAATTATGGAAAAGGACTTAACAATTCCACTGTCATGTTAGACTCTTTTCACACCACATTTTTGTGGTGTCTGCTAGGGGGTATACATTGAGGACTACCCAAAAGATACCTCCGTGGTATATATGTTATGAGGGATGTCACTTTGTGACCACCAACTACTAAAGGAAGAGTGGGCACCGCTTACAAACAGAATGTTAGTCTGCATGGCAAAGCACAATAATTCCAAGAAACCAACAAAACACCATGCAAAAAAAAAAACAACTGCAAATCACATAAATTGTCAATCTTTATGCACTTCACATATTTAAGTGGCAATGCCACAAAACTGGTTTTAAAATACTTAAAAACAATAAATGTACCAATTACAACTCAAACATGAGTGTGAACATTACTCACTGGGCAGGACTCTAAAGAATTCAGAGAAAATAAACAGGACTAGAGAATATAGGGGTGACATTGTATAAGAATAAAACAAAATAATACCCCTTCTACTGTAAGAGTCCCATGCTCCAGTGAGGTGTTGGGGCTCCACATCTTCCTTGGCAGTCACTCAGGAGACTCTTGAGGAAGCTGTTGGAGAAAGCAGAACATGTGGAGTCCCAACACCTAAATGGAGCACGAGACCCTTGACTGTGGCATTTAGAGGGGTACTCCGGAGGAAAAAAAAATCTTAATCAACTGGTGCCAGAAAGTTAAACAGATTTGTAAATTACTTCTATTAAAAAATCTTAATCCTTCCAGTACTTACCAGCTGCTGACTACTACAGAGGAAATTCTTTTCTTTTTGGAACACAGAGCTCTCTGCTGACATCACAAGCACAGTGCTCTCTGCTGACATCTCTGTCCATTTTAGGAACTGTCCAGAGCAGCATATGTTTGCTATGGGGATTTTCTCCTACTCTGGACAGTTCTTAAAATGAACAGAGATGTCAGCAGAGAGCACTGTGCTCGTGATTCAGCAGAGAGCTCTGTGTTCCAAAAAGAAAATAATTTCCTCTGTAGTATTCAGCAGCTAATAAGTACTGGAAGGATTAAGATTTTTTAGTAGAAATAATTTACAAATCTGTTTAACTTTCTGGCACCAGTTGATTAAAAAAAAAGTTTTCTACAGTAGTACCCCTTTGATGCGTTACTGGAGCATGAGACTGCGGCATTTAAGGGCACGATTGCTGATGTTAGTTATTGACTGTGAGTGCCAGCTTCTGATAGCTAGATAGATAGATAGACAAACAAATAGATATGTCATGGACATGATAGATAGATATATAGATAGATAGGACAGAGTGACAAATATTCTGGTTGGCTTTGTATTACAGGGAATATTTCTGTTGATCACAAATGCTTCTACATGTTCCGTGACTCACGTTTCTCTCATCCTCCTGATTCCAGATGGTTCAGAGAAATCCGATGATTTGCCAAAAATCTAAAGAAAAACATCTAAAGCATTAAACCTGTAACTGCAGAATAATAATAGACATCTGAGAATAATAATTACAGGGATGATCCAGCCCCACAGTCCAGACTCTACAGGGATAGAGTGCTAGCTGTGCAGGTAAGAATTTGCACAGTTTATCCTTATGTAGGATCAGACAATGGGGGAGATTAATGCAGGTGCACCATAACAATGATGTGCCAATCTCTACTGAGTCTAAAAACAATGGCTGGCCAGACCTAGGTCTCATTAGAAAAGTTCTGGAAATCTTAGATAAATTAACCTGAGCATTGAAGCTCTGCCCACTTGACCTCAATCCCATATTCTTCAATAGAAATCTGCCCCAGTGTCTCTGGCCCTTACTCATCTTATACAGCATTTTCTTAAACTGGGTGAGTATTCCAATTTCCCTTGTTATCACAGCACGGTGTATAATAAAGGTAGAGGCCAGTGGGCATTATTGTAATACCTCGATTGGCAGGAGCAGCTGGAGCCGTGCCACCGATGACATTATAAGTAATCATATTTACACAGATTGTGGACTTTAAGTCTCCAATATGGAGGATGGGACTAAAAGTCATAACTGTAATTGAATGGTGGATAGATCGACTCGACAGAACTTCCATTTATAGAGAACAAATTACCATCACAGATCAGCCATGACTTGTTATTGGGTTTATATTGTAGAATGTGAGCAACAGGGGAATGGATGAAGGGCACCTTGGGGGGGCTTTATCATTGCTTTTACCCCATTTTTTGTGGTGTTCATTTGTCGCACACTTTGTTTCACATGCTGTTTAGAGATTTTTTATTGCAACTTTTCCTTTACAAGTTTTTCTAAAATTGTGGAGCTATGCCACAGTCTGGTTAACATTTTGCAGTGGTCAGGAATTTATTATAGAAATTTGTTGCACAATTTGTCGCAAAGCCCTACATTCGTCTACACCAGCCCTGACCTGACTTAAAAAACTGGCACAGAGGAGGCATCATACAAAGTGGAGTACTGAAGTAAGAAATGCAGTCAGCACCATATTTATCACATGTACTCCACCATTTAATAAATTTGGCACACCTACAGTTTCTACCACACAAATTAAAAGGATAAAAAGAAGTTTACCTACACCACTCTGTCAGAATCGGTAGGGTTAACCTGCCTGCCAGAACCCGTAGAGTTAATCTGCCTTAGAGTTTCTTGTTTTCCTTGGTTGCTGGGACTACGCCTATGTGCATGGGTGTGGTTTTGTTTGTGGCCAGTTGGAGTCTTCCTGGTACTTCTTCAGGCATATATAAGGAGACCTTTTCCACTTATTCCCTGCCTGTGATAGTTCTATTAACTGACCTCTTACTCAACTGTTTACTCTGGTTTTCTGTAACTCTTCGCTTGGCTTTTTGACTTCTCCTTGTAACTCCATTATTGTACTTTATTCCCTCTTGGCTTGGACTCGGCTCATCGACTACGAATTAAAGGACATCTGCAACAAAAGACAACTTATCCCCTATCCAAAGGATAAGGGATAAGTGTCTGATCGCGGGGGGTCTGACCGCTGGGACCCCTGCGATCTCCAAACGGGGCCCGCATTGCCGCTCTATGTGAGCGGCTAATGCGTGTAGCGTTGACCTCTCTGAGGTCAATGATACGCCCCCTCCACATACAGTTCTGTGGGAGAGCGTTCATTCCTCCCTGCCTCTCCCATAGACATATATGGAGGAGGCGTGTTGGCCACGACATCACGCTGCGGCGGGCACGCCTCCTGCATGGGAGAGCTGCGGCAGAGCTTGGGCCCCGTGCAGAAGAACTCGGGGGTCCCAGTGGTCTCACCTATCCCTGTGATCAGACACTTATCCCATATCCTGTGGATAGATGTTCTTTAATGTGTGTGTGTTTAGATTATTTCCTGTTAGTTTGTATGCCTCAAGCTGTTACCCGACCTTTTGTCTGTTTTTTTGTAGTTTATTGTGGACCTGCTACCTAGGGTGGGTACGCAAGTAGGCAGGGATAGAGGGAGTGGGTAAGCTTAGGGCTGCACTCAATCCCTGCCCAACTCTGACACTATCACAGGCCCTATTTCTGCATTAGCTGTATCTTGAATCTAATGGAGCAAATGCAGGCTCTCATGCATGTTGTGCAAACTCTGGCTGAACGAGTTCAAGCTCAGGAATCATCTAACATTTAAACTGAGGCTAGTTATCCAGCTGTTTCCATTGAACCAAAAATAAACCTTCCTGATCATTTCGCAGGTGATAGAAGGAAGTTTGTGGTGTTCAGGGAGAGTTGTAAATTGTGTTTCTGTTTAAAACCTTATTTCAGTTCCGTGGATGTTCTTTTCTCCTCTTTGGGTCACCTATATGACGAACCTGACCGTGCAGCTTACGCTTAGTCTCAGCTGGTTAGTCTTAGGGTCGAAGATCAGCTGAGGAGTATTGTGCGGATTTTCATAGATGATGTATAGTCTCAGGATGGAATGATCCAGCCCTTAGGTATCAGTTCAGACTGGGGTTATCTGACACTATTAAGGATGTTCTCGTTAAATACCCCTCACCTGAGTCCTTAGAACAGGCTATGACATTAGCTGTACAACTTGACAGACTCTTAAGAGAGAGAAAACGAGAACAATCTGATTAATCTGTTTTTCACTCTCCAACCACCTTGCTTTCTACTTCTACTGTCTATCCTGTCTCTTCTGAGAAACCCATGCAGATAGGGAAGTTTTCCTGTCAGGAGAGAAGCACCATCTAGAGGAAGAACAATTCATGTTTCTTTTGTGGGGAAGCGGGACACCGGATACAATTCTGTCCCAAACGTCAGCAGCTGGGAAAACGCCAGCACCTAAATGACAATTGGGGAAGTCATTTAGGCACACAGGTACCTCTGAAATCTTGTTCCAAACTTCTGTTATCTGTTCAAATATTTTTTCTTGAAAGATCTGTTTCTGGTAAAGCATTTGTTGATTCAGGTTCAGCTGCCAACTTTGTTGATCTGAGTTTTTTAACCCCTTAAGGACGACGGGTTTTTCCGTTTTTTGCACTTTCGTTTTTTCCTCCTAACCTTTTAAAAATCATAACCCTTTCAAATTTGCACCTAAAAACCCATATGATGGCTTATTTTACCAATTCTACTTTGCAGTGACATCAGTCATTTTACCCAAAAATCTAAGGCAAAATGGAAAAAAAATAATTGTGCAACGAAATTGAAGAAAAAATGCAATTTTGTAACTTTTGGGAGCTTCCGTTTCTACGCAGTACATTTTTATCTGACACCTTATCTTTATTCTGTAGGTCCATTCGATTAAAATGATACCCTACTTATATAGGTTTGATTTTGTCGTACTTCTGGAAAAAATCATAACTACATGCAGGAAAATGTATACCTTTTAATTGTCATCTTCTGACCCCTATAACTTTTTTATTTTACCGCGTATGGGGCGGTATGAGGGCTCATTTATTGCGCCGTAATCTGAAGTTTTTAGCGGTACCATTTTTGTATTGATTGGACTTTTTGATCGCATTTTATTCATATTTTCATGATATAAAAAGAGATCAAAAATATGTTATTTTAGTAACATAGTAACATTGTTCATAAGGTTGAAAAAGACCAGAGTCCATCAAGTACAACCTATATCCCTAATGAGTCCCTACTGAGTTAATCCAGAGGAAGGCAAAAAAAAAACTCATACTAGAGGTAAAAATTCCTTCCCGACTCCAAATATGGCAGTCAGAATAAATCCCTGGATCAACGTTCTGTCCCTATAAATCTAATATACATAACCATCAATGTTCTTACTCTCCAAAAATGCATCCAGACCCCTTTTAAATTCTTTTACAGAGTTCACCATGACCACCTCCTCTGGGAGAGAATTCCACAGTCTCACTGCTCTTAAAGTAAAGAACCCCCGTCTGTGGTGGTGTAGGAACCTTCTTTCCTCTAGACGTAGAGGATGCCCCCTTGTTATAGATACAGTCCTGGGTATAAATAGATGATGGGAAAGATCTCTGTACTGTCCTCTGATATATTTATACATAGTTATTAGGTCTCCCCTAAGCCTTCTTTTTTCTAAACTAAATAACCCTAATTCTGATAATCTTTCTGGGTACTGTAGTCCTCCCATTCCCCATATTACCCTGGTTGCCCGTCTTTCTTGTACACTGGTGCACAGTACTGTACACAGCATTCTATGTGTGGTCTGACTAGTGATTTGTACAGCGGTAGAATTATTTCCTTGTCGTGGGCATCTATGCCTCTATTGATGCACCCCATGATTTTATTTGCCTTGGCAGCAGCTGCCCGACACTGGTCACTACAGCTAAATTTACTGTTAACTAAAACTCCCAAGTCCTTTTCCACGTCAGTCGTCCCAAGTGTGCTCCCATTTAATATATAATCCCAGCCCGTATTTTTCCTCCCCATGTGCATTACCTTACATTTATCAGTGTTGAACCTCATCTGCCACTTCCCAGCCCAAGCCTCCAACCTATCCAGATCCATTTGTAACAGTGCCCTGTCCTCTATTGTGTTTACCGCTTTAAAGAGTTTAATATCATCTGCAAAGATTGCTACTTTATTATTCAACCCCTCTACAAGGTCATTAATGAATATATTAAATAGGACAGGACCCAATACTGACCCCTGTGGTACCCCACTAGTAACAGTCACCCAATCAGAATAAACCACCCTCTGTTTTCTATCACTGAGCCAGTTACTTACCCACTTACACACATTCTCCCCCAGCCCAATCCTTCTCATTTTATGCACCAACCGTTTATGTGACACCGTATCAAATGCTTTGGAAAAATCCAGGTATGCGACATCCAGCGATTCCCCTTGGTCCAGTCTGGAGCTCACCTCCTCATAAAAGCTGATCAGGTTAGTTTGACAGGACCGATCCCTCATAAAGCCATGCTGATATGGAGTCATACATTTTTTTGTATCATGATATTAAAAAATAGCATCTCTTAGAAAACCCTCAAACAATTTACATACAACAGAGGTTAAACTAACAGGCCTATAATTTCCGGGATCAACTTTTGTCCCCTTTTTTAAATATTGGCACCACATTTGCCATGCGCCAGTCCTGGGGGACAGTCCCTGTTACTATAGAGTCCATGAATATTAAAAATAGGGGTCTGTCTATTACACTATTTAATTCCTTTAGAACACGGAGGTGAATGCCATCTGGACCTGGCGATTTGTCTATCTAGATTTTTTGTAGGCGGCACTGTACTTCTTCTGGGGTTAGACAGGTGACCGGTACTGGGGAGTTTACCTTATCTCGCTGTATTTCACCTGGCATTTCAGGTGAACACAGTGGAGAAGAATTTGTTTAATATATTTGCTTTTTCCTGATCCCCATTTATAATTTCTTCTTTATAATTTTTTAACCCCTTAAGGACCCGGGGTTTTTCCGTTTTTGCATTTTTGTTTTTTCCTCCTTACCTTTAAAAAATCATAACTCTTTAAATTTTGCACCTAAAAATCCATATGATGGCTTATTTTTTGCACCACCAATTCTACTTTGTAATTATGTCAGTCATTTTACCCAAAAATCTACGGAGAAACAGAAAAAAAGCATAATTTTGTAAATTTTGGGGGCTTCCATTTCTACACAGTACATTTTTCGGTAAAAATGACACCTTATTGTTATTCTGTAGGTCCATATGATTAAAATGATACCCTACTTATATAGGTTTGATTTTGTCGTACTTCTGGAAAAAAATCATAACTACATGCAGGAAAATTTATACGTTTAAAATTGTCATATTTTAACCCCTATAACTTTTCTATTTTTGCACGGATGGGGCGGTATGTGGGCTCATTTTTTGCGCCGTGATCTGAAGTTTTTAGTGGTACCATTTTTGCATTGATAGGACTTTTTGATCGCTTTTTATTCATTTTTTCATGATATAAAAAGTGACCAAAAATGCACTATTTTGGACTTTGGAATTTGTTTGCGCGTACGCCATTGACTGTGCGGTTTAATTAACAATATATTTTTATAATTCGGACATTTCAGCAAGCGGCGATACCACATATGTTTATTTTTATTTACTGTTTTTTTTTATGGGAAAAGGGGGGTGATTCAAACTTTTAATAGGGGAGGGGTTAAAAGATCTTTATTCACTTTTTTTTGCAGTGTTATAGCTCCCATAGGGACCTATAACACTACACACACTGATCTTATACATATGAAACCACTGATCGATGATTCTGCCGCTTGACTGCTCATGCCTGGATCTCACGCACTGAGCAGTCATTCGGCGATCGGACAGCGAGGAGATAGCGTGGCCCCGCGTAATAGATCGGGAGCGGACTCATGACGTACGCATACATTATGGGTCCTTAAGAGGTTAAAGGGCCTACACTTTCATTTTTTACCTTTTTGCTATTTATATAGTTAAAAAACATTTTGGGGTTAGTTTTACTCTCTTTGGCAATGAGTCTTTCTGTACCTTTTTTTGCGGCTTTTATCAGTTTTTTTACATATTTTAAATTTTTCTCTATAGCTTTTTAATGCTTCTTCACTGCCGTCCTGTTTTAGTAGTTTAAATGCTTTATTTTTGTCATTTATTGCCCCCTTAACGTTTTTATTAATCCATATTGGTTTTCTTTGATTTCTGACCCTTTTATTCCCATAAGGTATATACATCTTACAGTGAGAGTTTAAGATATTTTTAAAAGTCTCCCATTTAGTGTCAATATTCTTGTTTTTGAGGACATTATCCCATTTTATATTGTTAAGGGCTTCTCTGAGTTGGTCAAACTTTGTTTTTGTGGCCCCTCGAGAGATTCCCTTATTGAAGAACAAGTTATAGTGTATTATATTATGATCACTATTTCCTAGGTGTCCTTCTACTTGCACATTAATTACTCTGTCAGGTCTGTTGGTTAATATTAAGTCTAGTAGGGCGCCCCCTCTGGTCGGACACTGCACCATTTGGAACAGATAATTGTCTTTAGCTATAGTCAGAAACCTTTATGAGATTCACAGGACTCTCCCAATTTATATCAGGATAGTTAAAGTCCCCCATTATTATCACATCATTCTGATTTGCTGCCTTGTTTATTTTCCTCATTAATTGTTCTTCTGCCTCTTCCATTATGTTTGGTGGCTTATAGTTAACCCCTATCAGAATTGTATTATTTTTATCTCCATATATTTCTACCCATAATTACTCCACATTATCATTTCCCTCCCGTATATCCTCCCGCAGTGCGGCCTCCAGACTGGACTTTACATAAAGACAGACTCCTCCCCCTTTCCGTTTTGTCCGATCCTTCCTGAATAGACTATAACCCTGTATGTTGACCGCCCAGTCACAGGTATCGTCCAACCAAGTATCTGTTATACCCACTATGTCATAATCCTCCTCAGATATCAACCCCTCCAGTTCATCTGTTTTATTGGTCAGACTTCTGGCATTAGTCAACATGCAATTCAATGGCATATGGTTTTTATTCCTTTGAAACCTATCCCTATTAACTATTCTAACCCCTCCCTCCGCTCCACCCCCAGGTACATTAATAAGTCCCCCCTCTTTATCTACACTATATTCCCCCTCTATGTTGTAGGTTTTCTCCCCACCAGTCCCTACTTTAAACACTCCTCCACCCTTCTAGCCATCTTCTCCCCAAGCACAGCACAGGAATTTTTTTACGCGTACACCATTGACCGTGTGGTTTAATTAATGATATATTTTATAGTTCGCACATTTACGCATGCGGCGATACCACATATTTTTGTATTTCTTTTTATTTACATGTTTTGTTTTTAATGGGAAGAGGGGGGTGATTTGGACTTTTATTAGGGAAAGAGTTAAATCACATTTATTAACTTTTTTTTTACACTTTTTTTTTGCAGTGTTATAGCTCTCATAGGGGGCTATAACATTGCACACACTGATCTTATACACTGTTCACTACAAAGCCATAGGTTTGCATTGATCAGTGTTATTGGCGGTCAATTGCTCAAGCCTGCATCTCAGGTTTGGAGCAATCAATCACCGGACGGACGTGCCGGAGGAAGGTAAGAGGACCTCCGCTCGCGTCCTAGCTGATCGGGACATCGCATTTTCACTGCGGTGGTCCTGATCAGCCCCACTGAGCAGCCGGGGAGCTTTTACTTTCATTCAACATTCAAAGTTGAACGCCGCGTCTAAAGGGTTAATAGCGCACAGCACCGCGATCGTTGCCGCGTGCTATTAGCCCTGGGTCCCGGCTTCAGTTACATGCTGGGACCGACCCGATATGACACGGGGTCACCGCGTGACACCGCGTTATATCGCGGGAGCCGGCCAAGGACGTAAATAAACGTCCTTGGTCATTAAGGGGTTAAGGACTCTGAATCTTCCTTTAAATTTGTTGGAGAACCCAATTCCCATCTCTGGAGTGGATTACACACCTTTGTCTGGGGGTTCTGTCTCTTGAAGTGGGATTGCTGGTGGGTTCATTGCATTTTGAGAGAATCACGTTTTTAGTTTTGGAAAATTTGTCAGTAAATATGATCCTGGGTTTACCCTGGTTAAGATGTCATAATCCTGTGTTTGATTGGTCCTCAGGAGAACTCATGGAGTAGGGTTTTGACTGTATTAACACATGTATTTCCACTTGTATTGCAACTCTCGGTGTGGCTAGAGTAATATACAGTGATCCCTCAACTTACAATGGCCTCAACATACAATAGTTTCAACATAGAATGTTTTTTTCTGGACTATTGTAACTTGAAACCAGACTCAACATACAATGCTATGGACAGTCCAGAACTGCGAAAGGTGTCAATGGCTGGAAGAAATGGCCAATTTGAATGGTTTCACTGGTAAAACACCTGTATTACTGAAGTGCATGCACTGACTGGCTGTATTACATGTTTTGTACTACTCTACCTCTGCTACGGTTTGCTGCTCCTATGGACACCAGGTAAGGGTGGCTCCATTTTACGTTTTTTAGGACACTGCAGGTACTGTACAGGATCCTGAAGAAGCTCCTGTCCTCTACATAGACAGTGATTTACAGTTTCCAGAAGCTCTTTCTTTCTTTTATATGTAAGGACTTTCTTAATCTATATTAGTTATCTACTTATTTTTCTTTAATCCTCACTTTTTCCTATTTTTGTATGACATTTTGGGGGCTTCAGAACCAATTACCAGGTTTCCATAGAGTTATGGTCTCAACATACCATGGTTTCAACATACAATGGTCGTCCTGGAACCAATTAATATTGTAACTTGAGGGACCACTGTACCTGAATTTATTTCTGATGTTTTTTCTGAGAAGGCCTCCTCTGCTCTGCCCCCACACCGAGATTATGACTGTGCTATTGAACTGGTTCCTGGTGCTAAGTTTCCTAAAGGACGAATTTATAATTTGTCTGGTCCTGAAAGGGGAGCAATGAAGGATTACATCCAGTCAAATTTGCAAAAGGGTCACATTCGTCCATTAGTGTCTCCTATGGGAGCAGGGTTCTTCTTTGTGGCAAAGAAAGATGGAGGGTTGAGGCCTTGTATTGATTATCGGGGTCTGAATAAGATTACTTCTAAAATTATTTTATTTGTTTAATCAAATACAGGAGGCATGTTGGTTTTCTAAACTTGATCTTCAAGGGGCCTATAACCTAATCAGAATCAAAGAAAGTGACGAATGGAAACTGCATTTAACACTCCCGAAGGACATTTTGAATATTTGGTAATGCTCTTTGGTCTAAGTAATGAACCGACTGTTTTCCAGAACCGGGTCAATAATATTTTTTGGGAAAATACCTAGTGGTTTCCCTTGACCATATTTACATTTTCTCTCATGACTGGTCTACTCATGTAAATCATGTGCGTTCTGTTCTGCAAGTACTTTGTGAAATTAAATTATTTGTCAAACAAGGAAAAATTCGTTTTTGGTGTCAAAGAGGTACAGTATTTGGGGTATATTTTGACGCCAGGACATTTCAAAATGGATCTTGATTGGTAAACCTTCTTCCTTAAAAGCTTTACAGCAGTTTTTGGAGTTTGCGAATTATTACAGAAAATGTATTAAACACTTTTCTATTATCGCAAAACCATTGTAACATCTGCACTCCGGCCAGACATGCTGGCCGTGAGCGCTCTCTTGTCATGTCCCTGCTGCTGGCGGGTGTGAGATTCACATCGCAGGCAGCGCCCGCAAGCAAATCCCAGCCCGTCACTATCCTCCCTGGTCTTCCTGTTCTCGCAGCCCGTTCTCGTGTGCGCGCTGGAGCTCTTACATTTAAAGGGCCAGTACTCATTTAATTAAGTGTCTACACCTGCACCTTGTCTTTAAGTATCAGCTCCTCCCTTTGTTCTCTGCCGGATCTTTGTTGCCTTGTGCCCTAGTGAAAGCTTACTGAGTTCCTGTCATCTGTGTTCTTGATCCTTGTTCCGTTACCTGACCCTGCACCTGTGCCGCTTGCCCTGACCTACTGCTACCATAACCTAGTCTTGCCAGTTTCCTTTTGTGCCACACCACATCCCAGCAACCTGTGTGCATGAGTCGTGCCAGGGGTAGCATCCTGGGTGCCGCCTGCCGCAGCAAGACCATCCCCCTTTGCTCTGATGAAAACCAGTGCTCTAATGAAAACCAGCGGCACCTTAGACTTCGCTCCCTGGCACGGCTCACGTCATCATCCACACAGGCCCAGAGGATTCACCACCTGCCGTGACCCTAACAACCCTTAACTGATTTGACCCACAAAGGGGCAGATCTGGTCAATTGGACTACCGAGGCGGTGGCAGCTTTGAACATCTTAAAGGGTGTTTTACCTTGGCTCCGATCTTAGTCCAACCAGATCAAACCAAGCCTTTTATTGTAGAGGTTGATGCCTCAGAGGTTGGTGCTGGAGAAATATTGTCTCAGGGAACTGCTTCTCTTACTCCTTTACGTCCTTGTGCTTTTTTCTCTCATAAATTTTCTGCAGCAGAACAAAATTATGATGTCAGTAATCAAGAACTTTTGGCTATTAAGTGGGCTTTTGAGGAATGGAGAAATTTTTTGTAAAGGGCAGTACATCAGGTTACGGTTATTACAGATCACAAAAATTTTACCTTCTAAGAATCAGCTAAATGTCTGAATTCCCGTCGAGGGTGTGGTTATTTCAGCTGTGTCCTCAGATTTAACTTCTGAGATTTTGAATAATCAAGGTTTGGTTCCTCCAGAGACTCCTT
The DNA here is from genome assembly GCF_029499605.1 of Hyla sarda. NCBI lineage: Eukaryota > Metazoa > Chordata > Amphibia > Anura > Hylidae > Hyla > Hyla sarda. The sequence continues at coordinate 22,038 of NW_026609021.1, read as the reverse complement.
GTGACAAGATTTTTGTACTCAGTCAGTTTAATCTCTGTATTATTGAGAAATGTCATTGTTTCCCGTTGGCAGGTCATCCGGGAATTCTGGGTACAAAGAAATTGCTTCGGAGAAAATTCTGTTGGCCAACTCTCCATAGGGATGTGGAGGATTTTGTTGCATGTGAGGTTTGTGCCCGACCAAAAACTCCTCGGACACGTCCCGCAGGAGAGTTGTGTCTTCTATCTATTTCTAAGAGACCGTGGACTCACATTTCTATGGATTTTATGACTGATCTGCCTCCATCTGAGGGAAAGACTGTTCTATGGGTGGTGGAGGACAGGTTCAGTAGACAGTGTCATTTGGTTCCTTTGAGGCAACTCCCTTCAGCTGAAACTCTCGCCAATTTATTTTTAAGACATGTTGTTAGGTACCATGGGGTTCCAGAGAATATTGTATCTGATCTGTAAACTATTGGAAGTTGAAGTGTCCTTTTCTTCCACAATCTAATGGTCAGACAGAAAGGATGAATCAGAATGTTGAACAGTACCTTAGATGTTACTTATCAGATAGACAAGATGAATGGGTCTCTTTTTTTATCCCTTTCTGAGTTTGCCTTGAACAATCGAGAGAATTCTTCTATTGGCATGTCACCATTCTTCTGTGTTTATGTGTTTCATCCACCATTCTCTTCATGTACTGATGTCAATTGTGATAATCCTGAGGTTGAAACAGCTATGAATAAACTGTTCACAGTTTGGGCCCAGGTTCAGGAGAACTTGAGGAAAGTCCAGGGGTGGAGCATCCTGGGACTTGTGTTAGTTACTCTGCACTGTGGTATGTATCCATCAGCCTGATCATGTATTGCTGTGATTCTCTACTTTAGATTATATATTGCACTTGCACTTTTACCTAGCTCTAAATCTCCCAGGTTAGACTTGAGCCTGTAGTAGTTTCAAAATCTCAACAGTTATAAACATCATCTCCCCCTGTGCCAGCACTTTCTGCACCCTATTTATGCTCTAAGCACTTGTATGTCCCATGTTTGCCGCCTAGTTGTGTCGATTTCCTCCTTTTTTTTATCATGTATTATTTCACATTATGATTTGTATACAATAACGATTTATATTTTTTTAACTAATTTTGAGTAGCTCCTCTTTTTTGTATTAAGCCTATCTATTTGGAGTCTATTTTCTAGGCTTTCCTACAAACAAAGGGGCATTGTGTATACTTGTGACATTCAGCCACTGTTCCAGGGCACATTATTACAGTGTGACTATTATTACCCCATAAATGTAGGTATTTTGCATGTTTTTTTTGCATATCTAACACTTGGTTGCTGGGACCGCCTATGTGCTTGGGTGTGGTTTTGTTTGTGGCCAATTGGAGTCTTTCTGATACTTCCTCAGGCATATATAAGAAGGCCTTTTCCACTCATTCCCTGCCTATGACTTGACTTGGACTCGGCTCGTCGACTATGAATTAATGTGTGTGCGTGTTTAGGTAATTTTCGGTTAGTTTGTATGCCTCCAGCTGTTCACCGACCTTTTGTCTGTTTTTTGTAGTTTATTGTTTTGACTACTGACTGCCCTCACTTGTATAGGAAGGGACCGGCACCGTGGTTGTGGACCCGCTACCTAGGGCGGGTATGCAAGTAGGCAGGGATAGAGGCAGTGGGTGAGCTTAGGGCTGCACTCAATCCCTGCCCAATGCTGACACACTCTTGATAAATCCACCAAACTATGTCCACCTTCATCATGGAAGTTTCTGAGATATAGAAAAACCTGGAACTGGTTTCAGCATCCACTGGATAAATCTCTGTATAACAATGAAGAGGTATAAGGCTGGATTCACACTATCGTAATACGGACACATTTTTGCATCTGCATTACAGCTACAAGTCTTAGTCTGACTGTGAGTCTTTGGGTCTACAATCAGGCTGAGTCTTTTAGCTAGTGTGAAACAAGCCTAAGGATACTTTCACACATGCATATTTTAATGCAGATTTTTTGTAGCTGATTTTGCCATCCATTGACTTTCAAATCTGCAGAAACCTGCACCGCAAAATATTAAAGAGCTTGTTCGGGTACTAAAAAGTATCTCTGCTGAGTCTGTGCTGAGTCTTCCAGGAAATGGAAATAAAAACATATACTCACCTACCTCTCTCCTTCAGGGATCCTCCTGTTAAGTCTTCTGGTTCCCCTGCTCCAGCTGCTACTTCAGATGCAGACTCTTTCATCAGTGACAGCCCGTTCAGCCAATCACTGACTAAGTTAGGACACTGCTGCAGTCAGTGATTGGCTGAATTGACCATCACTGCAGAGATGAGTCTGTCACAGAATTATCATTTGAAGCATTCAGTGGTGGACCAGAAGATTTCACTAGTAGATAGACAGGTAGGTAAGTAGGTAGGTCCCCACATTAGGTAGTTAGGTCTCTCCACTAGGTAGACAGATTCCTTCACCTTCCTCCCATTACACAGGTGCCCCGAGTAGGTAGTTGCAACCTGTAGGTAGGTTCCCCTGTAGGCAGTAGCAGCCCCTGTATATATACACATAAAAGATAGGTCTCAGCACCTTTCCTTACGTTGCATAGAACTCAAATGGATGGACACCTGATCCACACAGTCCCTGGAAACCAGTAACTTCAACCTCTTCAGTGCTACCATGCCATGCATAAACAGCAAATTACATAAAGTGAAAAGAAGATAGTGGACCACTCACCAGGTCAGTAAAAGGCTTCTTTATTGATCATGTCGATCAGTCGGGATACATGCAGGGGAGGATGGAATGGACACGGGGGTACAGGGAACGGCGACAGACCGTTTATGTGCCAGAGCGCTTCATCAGGCTGGCGCGTAAACGGTCCGTCACCGTTCCCTGTACCCCCGCGTCCATTCCATCCTCCCCTGCATGTATCCCGACTGATCGACATGATCAATAAAGAAGCCTTTTACTGACCTGGTGAGTGCACCGCTATATTCTTTTCACTTGATACCTCCTGTATATAGTTGTGGACAAACGGACTTTGACATTTTTTGTCTCACCTATAGTAGTAGCAGCCCCCTTCAGGTTGTAGTAGCAGAGGCAGGGCCAGTTTTAGACTAAGTGTGGCCCTGGGCAAAATTAAATATGGGGCCCCCTAATTGCATGACCAAATATTTTCCTGGTTTCCTCTGTTTTGAGATACAGAATACACAGCACTAGGTTTTTGATCACGCACCATGTGAATACAGCCTGAGATCCCAATAAGGAGAAAAGCATCTAAGGCCATAACACAAACGTATCAGGGTCCAAATCGAAGATCTATAGTAAATATTTTCTGTGTTTAAGAGAATGTTCACACGTTCGTAACTAGCAGTAGGTTTCCACTATGCTACCATGCACTTGTTTGGGCACATGGACAGTCAGTAATAGTGGAAGGTTTGCAGACCCATCAAAATGAATGGTAGCGTAACCCACACAGGCTTTTCTGCAGTGGGAAACCGGCTGCTAGTTCCGAGCATGTGAATGTACCCTGAAGGAGAACTTCAGTAAAAAAAAAATGTATCCACTATGTCCAGGCTGCCAGAATAAAAATAATAAACTTTAACTATCCTTTAGTTAAAATGTATCTCTAGAGTTCTTTTTCACATATGACGCAGCACTGTGCATGATACACATTTGTCTAAATATGATTTATTTTAAAATCAGCACCTAAAAAGCCAAATAGTAAGATTTCTCCTGGATGCTTTGCTGTATATTGCTGTGCCGTGTAAGAAGAGGTTACCACTGTGTCTCTATAGGACCCATCTCCAGTGATGAGAACCAGCATAATGTAATTCTACAGCACTGGGTCTCATCACTGGAGATGGGTCCTATGGAGACACAGTGGTAACTTCTTCTTACACGGCACAGCGATATACAGCTGAAAACATCTAGGATTAAAGGATTATTGTACCAAAAAAAAGCATCATAAAACAGGGCGTGTAAATACCTGTCATTAGTGGTGCTCTTTGTTGAAATCCATTCTACAGTTCTCCCGCTGCAGCCGCGGTCCATTTCAATACTTCCGGGCACTGGACGAGTGCGGGTGACGTCACGAATGACATTATCCATGATTCATGGCTACAGTTTTCCAGCTCTCAAGCCCTCCCTCCCTCTCCCCACCCTTCATATTATAATGTAGTACACCCCCTTCTGTCTCCCCTGTGCCAGACCGCCACCCTCAGTCACTACACAATCTCCTCGGCGCCGCACACGGCTGACACTGCGCTGTAGCTATGTAAGCATACTGTGCTCACATAGCTACAGAACAGGTCCAGGAGCTGTAGACTGCTGGTTAGGGTCACACGGGGCCAGAGCCGGGATTGCTATGTGCACATGCACGTGCAACTCAGCGTCATTGGCTAGGCTGGGCATTTGCTCAGCCTAGCCAATGCAGGCTGAACGTGCCCTGAATATTGATCATCAGGGAGGACCCGACTTGTGGCAGGGAGGGCCGGCACAGTGCGATGGGGATTATGGGGCCGTGCACAAGATGGCGACAAGCGGCTGCATATGGGGGTCAGACGTCACAGATACTGTGGAGAAGCTCAACTTCCGGTCAGCGTAGATATAAGGTACCGCTGCATTTTTGTACATGGTGGTAATTGACGTTATTGTATAACTTTTAATATCATGATCAATGGGATAAAACACTTTTTTGCTGGACTACTCCTTTAAAGCTTACCATTTGGCTTTTTAGGCGCTGATTTTAAAAGAAATCATATTAAACAAATGAATATCATGCACAGTGCTGCATCATAGTCATATGTTAAAAAGAACTCTAGAGGTACAATTTATTATACAAAATAGGACTACAAATCCCAGTGTGGTCTCCCTGTCTGTGCCCCCTCCCCCAGCCTTAAAGGGATGTGGTGAGTAATTACATATGCCACACTGAAAGACCACACTGGGAGTTATAGTTTATATTGTACATTTACAGTCTGGAAAGCAACATTGACATAAGGCTCTGCTGTACTGTAGCTCATGTTGGACTAATAGACTCAGCCTGATGCAGCAGGCTGCTGGGAGTAGTAGTACTAGAAGTGTCCTCCCCTCCCCATAAGGACAATTTTCTTACATTTAATCACAGGCAGACAGTGACAAGTACTTACATCCATCACTGTCACTGCCTGCAGTCTGTCTCGTTGGTGTGGGTGGGAGGGGGCAGTCCTCACACTTCCTTCCTCCTCAGCGGTGCCTGTTGGTGTGGGGGAGGGGGCAGTCCTCACACTTCCTTCCTCCTCAGCGGTGCCTGAGTTAGCTGACAGGATGATAGCACTGGGTAACATGTAAAGAGTTGTCATCTCCCTCTTGCTCTGCAGGCTCTCCTCAGCACTCCTCTCTTCTTCGTGTCTTCCCACAGACTGAACAGGCTGGTTTAGACCTGCAGTCTATGAGACGCTGCGATTCTACCGCGATTTTGCACAAATCATGGCAAAATACAGTATTGTGAGTATGGATGTAAATATGTTCAGAGGGCCCTCTTTTGGATGGGGGCCCTGGGCAACTGCCCAGGTTGCCCTGCCCTAATGCCATTCCTGAGCAGCAGAAGCAGCCCCTTAAAGGGGTTCTCGGGTGCGTACACATCTTTTCCCCTGCATGATCCCGGAGTCCCCAGTGGCGGGACTCCCGCGATCAGGCATCTTATCCCCTATCCTTTGGATAGGGGAAAAGATGTGTAAGCACCGGAGAACCCGTTTAAGGCAGTGGTAGTAAGTGGTAGCAGCCCCCTTTAGGTAGTAGCACCCCTCATTATGCAGCAGTAGTAGTAGTAGCAGCCCCCTTTAGGCAGAAGTAGCAACAGCAGCCCCCTTTAGGTAATAAAAGTAGCAGCAGCCCCCATTAAGTAGTAAAAGTAGCAGTAACGGCCCCCTTTATGTAGTAAAAGTGGCCCCCTTTAGGTAGTAAAAGTAGCAGCCCAAGCCCCCATTAGGTAGCAAAAGTAGGAAGCAGCAGCAGCCCACCTTAGGTATTAAAAGTAGAAACTAAAAATCCATAGAAACAAGAGTATAGCGATCAATCATATAAATTTTATTAAACATATATAAGATATACATTTAAGAACAATAAAAAATACTTAAAAGTGAATGGAATGCTGACAAATGCTACTGGTGCAACCGACTGAAATATAGGGGCTAGCACATGGCATACAACCTAATGGTTCAGGTAAACATAGTAAATAAAGACCTTAGTGGTTACAGTATGTAAACAGCAAGTAAAGTGGCAAAGTGCATTAAACATATAAACCACATGGCCGGAGTAGCAAAAAATATTAATAGGGTATGCCTAACCAAACAACAGGCATCCTTACCAAATGGAGAGGAATAAACCTGCGAGCCTCCACTTCCCAACCTTTCGTTCCAAGGCTTCTTCCTGGGCATGGTCACAAGAGGAATAACCCCCCTTAATATACAAATTAGCCTAGTAAAAACCTGATAGACAGATTAACATCATGTGATCATGAAAGAGGAAGTATTGAAACACAATTGGCTTATAAGTAAACCATATCCCCATACATATCATGTGACCATAAAGAAGGAAATACCATCAGTGTTAGAACATAATTAATAGTAAGACACACCTTCTAAAGTCTGGTAACAATCCGAATCCTCCCGTAGGTGACGCACATACCGCATCACCCAGAGGGAGGAGGGAGCGAGTGATCAGCGCCTCTTGGTCCGGCAAGGGCAAAGGACCTCCCCTCGTGACGCACATGGCGCATCACACGGGGGGGAGGGACTCAGTGTTCCCATAGAGCGCAGCAACCATCCTGTCAGCAATGCAAGGCAACATCACTGGGGGAAACCATGGAAACGAGACACCAGCAAAAGATTGTTAGCTAAGAATAAAAAGTGGAGAAAATAATAACTTGGACTCCAATAGGATATGGTATAATTACAGAGCCAACAACTCGATCCAAGGAACACAGTAAAAAAAAACAAAAAAAAAAACTAGGCATCAGGGGTAAGCATAACATTAATCAGTATTATTTGATATGGTAAAAAAATGGGGTTAATATAAACTCTTCCAAAGAGTAAGCATGTTGTTGCTGCTTCCTGCCAAACATCATGGGAAGCTACAGCAATCATAGACGTGTTACAATAAGGTAAGTATGGAGTTAAGAACACTTCCAAAAAGGTAGGTATGGTAATCTTGCCTGTTGGCCCATCATAAAATATCACAAAGAATAGTCAAAATATGAAGGCCCACATCAAGTGCTCCTAACAGTATAAAACATAGATCTACCAATCAAAGAGTGGCACAATATTACAAAATGAAGTACATGGAATTCAATTCATGTAAATTATGACAAAAAGATTAGTTGTGCTCGGGGCTTCACACTCGTGCTTGTGATTACAATGATACATACATACCTGTATGAAAGACATTAAGCTTAACAAAGCGGTCAGATTTGTGCCCATAACCGCGACAGAGGGCACGCCTTTAGCGGGCATACCTTGTAATCATGGATAAATTGAAAAAAGGGAGGGTTGGGAGGGGTCCGCAAAACATCACGTACACCCCGCCAGTAGGTGCAGGGACGTTATATACCCCCGTCTCCTACCCACAACTCCTTAATGCCCCACCTAGAAATGCAGGGGGCGGGAAATACTCATGCCCCTCGCACAAATACAGCCTGAAAAGCTTAATACTTGTGCTTGGGGTTTCACACTCATGTTCGTGATTACAATGATACATACATACCTGTATGAAAGACATTAAACTTAACAAAGCTGTCAGATTTGTGCCCATTACCGTGATGGAGGGCACGCCTTTAGCGGGCAAAAAGTCAACCTAGTAGGAAAATTACAGAATTTATAATCATGAACCAATACCACAACCCTAACACCAAACCCAATTTAGACTCTAACTTGAGACAGAAAATAGAATCTGCGATCTAGCTGTCCTAGTTATTGACGCCTAGTACCGAAGAGCTGTGGTAGTCACGCCCACTCTGTAATAAACGAGCCGTTACTGAAACAGGATCAGGCTGACATACTAGCTGAAAAATGCCTCTTTAACATACTTGCCTATGACATCATGGCAAGAGTGGAACCAATAGATACCTGCCAGGCATAATGTGCAGCTATCCAGTCCCTGCTATTTACTTCTTAAGGACGTAGGGCGTACCTGTACGCCCTACGCCCAGTCCCAGTGTTTAAAACGGGGTCACGCCTTGACCCCGCATCACACCGGGTTGGTCCCGGCTGCTATTCGTAGCCGGGACCCTGAGCTAACAGTGCGGCGGCACCGATCGTTGTGCTGCGCGCTATTAACCCTTCAGACGCGGCAATCAAAGCTGACCGCCGCGTCTGAAAGTGAAAGTAAACGCTTCCCGGCAGCTCAGTCGGGCTGATTGGGACATCGCAATAAAATCGCGATGTCCCCGATCAGCTAGGACACGAGCGGAGGTCCCCTTACCTGTCTCCGCCGCGTCCGATCTGGGTTTGATTGCTCCAAGCCTGAGCTACAGGCTTGAGCAATTGAGCCCCTATCTCGCTGATCCATACAAAGCTAGGGCTTTGCAGGGATCGGCATAAGAGATCAGTGTGTGCAGTGCTATAGCTCCCTATGGGAGCACTGCAAAAAAAAGTGAAAAAAAAAAGTTAACAAAGGTCATTTAACCCCTTCCCTAATAAAAGTTTGAATCACCCCCCTTTTCCCATAAAAAAAAACCCCTGTAAAAATAAAAATAAACATATGTGGTATCGCCACATGAGGAATATATTGTTAATTAAAGTGCACGGTCAATGGCGTACACGCAAAAAAATTCCAAAGTCCAAAATAGCATATTTTTGGTCACCTTTTATATCATGAAAAAATGAATAAAAAGCTATCAAAAAGTCCAATCAATACAAAAATGGTACCGATAAAAACTTCAGAACACAGCGCCAAAAATGAGTCCTCAAATCGTCCCGTACGCGGAAAAATTAAAAAGTTATAGGGGTTAGAAGAATTTTTAACATATAAATTTTCCTGCATGTAGTTATGATTTTTTTCCGAAGTGCATCAATATCCAACCTATATAAGTAGGGTATCATTTTAACCGTATGGACCTACAGAATAAAGATAAGGTGTTATTTTTACCGAAAAATGCACTGCGTAGAAACGGAAGCCCCAATAAGTTACAAAATGAAATTTTTTCTTCAATATTGTCGCACAATGAATTTTTTTCCGTTTTGCCGTGGATTTTTGGGTAAAATGACTAATGTCACTGCAAAGTAGAATTGGTGGTGCAAAAAATAAGCCATCATATGGAATTTTATGTGCAAACTTGAAAGCGTTATGATTTTTAGAAGGTGATGAGGAAAAAATGAAAATGCAAAAACGGAAAAACCCTGCGTCCTTAAGGGGTTAAGCGGCAAAAATAAACTGTTAGCAAACTGACACACAACAACAACTACATGATAATAATGTAGTGTCCCGGCACCGGATTGCATCCGCTGCCTTGTGGAGGGGTCCCCAAAGTCAGAGTCCCTAGGTGTAGGTGGGGTCCTCATCCTTATCTAGCCCCTTGTCACCCCTTTTGTAATTAAAATTATTCAAATTTAATGTATATATTCATATAGTAAGTGTACTTACCTAGTTAGCGTCGCAGGACCTGTGGGTCACTTGATGCGTTCCAAAGACTCTATGGTTTGTAGTTCAAGGACCTTTGGAGGAAGTCAGGTGTTTACCCATCAGGCTATGTAACGGTGAGTGACAGCTGACTTGGACCAATCCAAAACGGCCCTGCCCCAGCCTATATAAGGGAGCAGCGCCATTACTCTCGCTCTTTCCTCGTGGGCTGTTGACAGGGAAGGATCTGCGCTGCTGTCATCAGTGAGTTGGGCCTGAGCCTTGCGGCGACGGCTGATCTCTACAAAACTGTGAGTGTAATCAATCCCTAAGCACTCTGCAAGATCACCGGACCGTATCTAACCCCTAAATCAGGACGGATCTTCGCAAATTACCCTAAATTCAGAGACATATCAAAAGTCAAGGTCCGCAACAACTGTCAGTCACTGAAGTGTATGGAGACTGTGTTAATGAGACTGTTGCTGTTCACTGGATGTACCGCAAGTCTTTAAGTAAAATGTATCCAAGTTCAAGTTCAACTACCTTGTGGACCTTCAGTCATTTTATGCATGTACCTATCGTTACTGGGAAGGGCGGCGATAGGCCGGAGAATTACCTCAGCATACTAGCCCTCAGCCTGGCGTCACGAACAATAGGGTTAACCTTAACCCCTGATATACTAAAGCAATACCCTGACTACACTACCCCTACCCCAGAGGCCTACCACAAAGCCTTTTTGGCGTTGCATGAACAGGATTCGGGTGTGTGCCTACTACAGTTGCCACTAGTGAAAGTGTACTTCCCCCCCCCAGAAAACAAACTTTATTCATGTACTGTGACTTATACTCCAGAGTAAGGGGTTGCGCGCACAGTGCTGTGTGGACGAAGTGTGCATGTAAAGTAAGGGGGGAGGCAAACAGCACAGCGGAGTTACAAGCTGTGAGAGAAAGAACTGAAGTTAGTGCGGGGTCTTCCTGCGCACGTGATCCAGAGACCCCGCCCACCGAAGCCCTCGGTGCCGGGGCGGCCATTTTGTTGGAGTCTAGTGCCGGAAACCAACAAAGAGAGATAGTCCAGCGTGGGAAAAGGGGCAGAGTGCGACAGCGGGTTGGAAGATGTAAGGAGCCGGAACAGTACGGGACTCTGAAACACCAGATTGACGAATTGAAGTCATATATAGAGTCACTTCAGCTACCGATCAACGCACTCAAATTTCAACTAACAGCTATTGAGTTTCAAGTCACCGCTCTCAAATTTGAAATCTACACTCTCAAGTTCCAGATTAGAGAACAACTGCGTATCTCCTCAGGACCTGAGAATTCAAGATTTATTTAAAGGGCCAGCGTACCAAATACAAAGATGTCAGAACCTGCAGCGCCACTGTCCCCATCTGAACAGCAAGGGGGCAATGCTCCAGTGACCCCACCAATGTGGTCTCCACCCCGAGTCAGAAGGGTATTACCGCTTTCACGAACGCTTTCTGCCTCACAGAGACGGGCTCTCCCTGTGATCCCAGCAAGACCTCCATCACAGGTGGAGCAGGATCCAGCAAGTCCACCTCCAGTCTCTCCCTACGTATTGGGAGCCACTGTTGCTGCACCTGTCTTCTTGGGGAATCCTGTGCTTCCCACCTATAATGGTGACCTTTTTACATTGAGAGACTTTAAAGAGAAGTTCTACAGCCTCTTTAGATTTTATGCATTACCCACTCATCAACAGATACAGCTGCTTCTGGGACAGCCCCAGGGACCCGCCTTGGAGGAACTTTGCACCTGTCCGGCGGCTGATAAAGCCACAGTGGGACAGATTTTTGAAGGACTTTCTCAAGTGTTTGAATCTCATTCTCCCTCGGAGGTACGCCTTAGACTATATGAATGACGTCAGAAGCCAGATGAGACTCTCAGAGCATATGCAGTAGATTTACAGAGCGCATTAGAGGCGGTACAAAAGCTGGACGACATCACGCCCGATCAGGGCAACCGAGTACTGATGGACCGTTTTATAGAAGGGGCACTGAACAAATGGGACAAGGCCCAACTTAGGATGCTGGCCGTGCAAAATCCCGACATGGCTTTCCCAGCTTTTAAGAGACTAGCGGTTAAAGTGATAGAATCAGGACCTCAGACAGAGGAGGTTAGTGTTCCCACTACAGAATCTCCGGGGCGCTCGCCCCAACCACCTGTCCCTTCTCAGCCTGCCCTGCCAACACCTTCTTCTAGCCCTTGGACAGCTGACTTACAAGACATTAAACAGGACATTGAGCAGTTAGCCAAGGCCTTTAAAGAAATGGCTGTACGGCCCAATCCTTCTAGATTTGCAACAACACCACCTAAGAAACCTGACCCCCGCCCTGCTGATCCACCTAATACCCCTCCTGTGAGACCACCTGGGAGTCAGAGACCTGTCTGTAGTTATAGTAACAAGAATGGACACTGGAAGAGTCAATGCTGGGCTTTAAACGGGCGTCCCCTGGGGTCGAGGACCGCACCCCAGGAGTAGATGCCGAAGGTCCAGAACCAACCAGCGACAAGAAAGGACTGTCTATGTATGTAGCTTCTTGTCCTTATGTACAGGTGATAGTTGAAGGTATCCGGTTACAAGCTCTGATAGATACGTGGTCTCAGGTGTCCACTATTCTGTAGGGATTTTTCTATAAGTATTGGGGCCCAGAGAGATTGTGTGAATCTAAGGAAGCGGAGTTTAGAGTAATTGCAGGGAACGGGAAACCAGTACCCAGGCATGGCTACTGGGAGCCAACGGTGAAGGTGGGAAAGCATGTGTTAGAAAGGCAGGGTGTGATTGTCACCAATGTGAGGGATGAAGGGGCAGCTGACTTCATCTTAGGAATGAATATTATAAGGCACTGTTTTGATGATATTGTCTGTGCGCTGCATGCATCTCTCCCTCACTTGTCACCCCCAGGCCGGCGAGCTGCCCAACACCACCTCAAAATCCTCCAAGCAGAACAGAAGTTTGTGAATCATCAAGGAGAAATTTGTCGAGTAAGGATTCAGGATATACGAGCTGTTAGTCTACAGCCACAGATGGAGACAGTTATTTGGTGTGGTGTCCGACCTGGGGTGAAAAATCAAGATTATCAAGCACTCTTGGAACCCATCCTACTGGAAGATTGTCCCTTGGTGCGAGCTGCTAGAAGTCTGGTAACAGTACGTAATGGGAAAGTTCCGGTGAGACTTATTAATCTCTCTCAAGTTGCCGTCCGCCTACCCAAGTATACCCCGGTGGCTACCCTGCACCATTTAGACGTCAGAGATGTGGTCTCGAAGTCACAAGTGGCTCAACGAGGACCTGACCAGAATCCTGCGGAACCTTGGTGGAGTCAACTACAAATACGAGGTGAAGATACCCCCAAGGAACAGGTGGAAGGAGTCATCCAGGTAGCTAAGAAATATCAAGAAGCTTTCAGCAAGTTCCCCACAGACTTTGGCCGGACCGCCATGATCAAACATAGGATTCTCACTGGGGACAGTCCACCCATTAAGGAGAGACATCGCCCTGTGGCTCCTGGGATGTATCAGACCATAAAGAAGATGCTCGTGGAGATGAAAGAGTCTGATGTCATCCAAGAAAGCCAGAGTCCTTGGGCTGCACCTTTGGTCCTAGTGAAGAAAAAAGATGGGACTATCCGCTTTTGCGTAGATTACCGGAAGTTGAACGGCATAACTCATAAGGATGACTATCCTCTTCCCCGTATTGAAGAATCCTTGACTGCATTGGGTCTGCCGCCTACTTTTCCACACTAGATTTGCCGAGCGGTTACTGGCAGGTGCCAATGGCGGAAGAGGATAGAGAGAAGACCGCATTTGTGACCCCTATGGGACTCTTCAAGTTCAAAAGTATGCCCTTTGGACTGTGCAATGCACCGGCTACTTTTCAACGCTTAATGGAACGATGCTTGGGGCATCTTAAATTCCAGAGTGTTCTGTTGTATTTAGATGACGTCATCGTCTATTCCCGGACATATCAGGAACACCTGGACCACCTGAAAGAAGTTCTCCAAATCCCTATCCAACATGGACTCAAGGTTAAACCTTCCAAATGTCACTTGTTAAAGCCACAAGTACACTATCTGGGACATGTCGTCAGTGCTCAAGGAGTCCAGCCTGATCCGAACAAAGTGAGTGCTGTGAAAGAGTGGCCTACACCCAGGACGGTGCGAGACGTCCGAAGTTTCCTGGGATTTGCTGGTTATTACCAACGCTTCATCCCCCATTTTGCTCAAATTGCTGGGCCCTTAACCGAGTTACTGAGAGGGACTGCCCGGTAGAATTATAATGGGAGGCTACCCATACAGTGGGTTGAAGAACAAGAAGATGCCTTTCGAGCCCTGAAGTACCTCCTCACGGATCCCCCCCATTTTGGCGTATCCTGACTACAGCCTGCCATTTCGTTTACATACAGACGCTAGCTTCGAAGGTCTGGGGGCAGTCTTATCTCAGGTGCAAGATGGCAAAGCTGCCTATGCCAGCTGACATCTCCGAGGTGCCGAAAAGAATGATGCCAACTATAGCTCCTTCAAACTGGAGCTCCTGGCCCTGGTCTGGGCCATTACTGAGAAGTTTAAGGACTATCTGGCTGCTACTCCCTTCACGGTCTACACTGATAACAACCCCTTGGCCCATTTGAACACTGCTAAGTTGGGAGCTCATGAACAGCGCTGGGCCTCTCGGTTGGCCAACTATGATTTCAACATTAAGTACCGCAGCGGAAAAACCAATGTTGATGTGGATGTACTTTCTCGCATGGCCCCGGGAGAAGCACCTCCTGCTGAAGATGTGTGGGAAGATGTGGAAATGCCTCCCTTCTACCGAAGGTTTGTGAGCCACAGTGCTCTAACTGCCCAGGCGGGTGACGGACCTGAATCTCCCAAAGTCCCTGAAGATTTGTCTACAAGGAAGACACTTCAGGATGAAAGCCGGGTTATCGGGGACCTCTTAGACTATTGCCTCCACAAGAAAGTGTCCACTCGGGTGCACAAGACACAAGGGGACTTTGAATTGAAGCGGCTGTGGTGGCAGAGGAATCGCCTGTTCCTGCAGCTGGGGTTTGGTCTACCGAAATTCCCTGGACCCAGTCTCCGGAGACCGCATACATCAGATTGTGGTTCCCAGAAGAGATGCAGCCATGGTCCTGAATGCCTATCATGATCAATCCGGACACTTCGGGGTCCATAAGACAGAGGCCACCGTCAGAAGGAGATTTTACTGGATTGGGATGCGGGGAGACATCGAGAAATGGTGTGCCGAATGCTCCGTGTGCAAGAATCCCTGAAGGGACGCAAGAGCCCCTTTACATCCCATCTGTACGGAGAGGCCGAACCAGATTGTTGCCTTGGATCATGTGAAGCTGGCCCCCACTCGATCTGGCTACTGTCAAGCTCTAACTATGGTGGATCATTATTCCAAGTGGGTGGTCGTGGTCCCTGTCAAGGATCTTACCGCCAAAACTGCTGCTCAGCTCTTCTATCGTCATTGGATCCAACCTCTGGGGTGTTCCGAATCGGTCCTCACGGATCGGAGAACCGCCTTTGAAGCCCAGTTGTTCCAAGAACTTTGCCGGTTGCATGACTGCAAGAAGCTCCGGACAACGGCCTACCATCCCCAAGGGAATGGGCTCTGCGAGAGGATCAATCAAGTGTTCATCCAAATGCTCAGAGCTGCCTCTGTCTCAAAGCACGAAGAGTGGCCTCAGCTCTTGCCTGAACTCCTAGAAATTTACAACAACACTGTCCACTGCTCTACGGGGTATATGATGGGCCGACACGGCCAATTGCCAAAGGATCGGACCTTCGGGCTGCAGGCACCTTTCAACAATTCCCCTCAGGTTTCCCAAGGTTGGGTGTCAGAACATCAACGAAGAATTGAGGAAGTCAAAAACATTGTTGAGAAGAAAATGGGTGAAGTTCATGAGCGCCAGAAGAAAGATTATAATCGACATGCTTCGGATCAGCCCTTACAACTTGGAGATAAGGTGTGGCTCCGAAAATTCCCTAGAACCCATAAATTGGACTCATTGTGGGAAAAGGAACCCTACACCATTACTGCAGTACCTTAAACCGAAACGGACGTATATGAGATACAGAAAGAAGGGTTTGAACTGCAGGTGGTCCACAGGAACAGAATAAAAGTGTGCCTGAAAGAAGACATGCTTGGCCCATCTCCCTCTACCCCTTCTACTCCACCACCAACAAGGCCAGTGAGAGAATACGTGCCGGGAGAAGGAATTCATCCCACTATGGACGTTCCTTTGTTCCCATCTCAGCAGCCTACCATGTATTGGGCTCCACCCAGACAGTTGCCAGTAGCCGTTCCACCTAGCCAGTTGCCAATAGCTGTTGCTCCCTGTCAACCACCATTGGTTGCTACACCAAACATCAGTCCTGCTCCTGTGACTGCTCCAAGTCTTGATGCACCTACTCCACCTGTCTTCAGAGAACCCCCCAGTCCAACCAAAGATATTGCTTCTGTTTCCAGCCCTCCAGCTGGTCCCTCGGGGACTGAAGTTCTTGCAGAATCCCCAAGTGAAGGAACTCCTGATGACTCGGAGGTGGTGTTGCGGCGGTCTCAAAGGACTACACAGGGCAAATTACCCGTAAGGTAACAAGATTCACATTTAGTACCTGCACACGTACTCTAGATTACTGACTTAAATGTACTACCTCAAGTTTCTCTAGTACATACACCAAAGTAAATATCTCACTTAAGAAAACACTTTAGGGATTGTAGCCTATTGAAATTAAATTCCTGCCACTGTTAGGTACACTTCTTCTTCTCTTTCTTTGCGTGTGTGAGATGCTCTACCTGGCCAGTAGGTGCTCTTGCGAGCTAACAAATGAAACACGTAATTCTTAAAGTAACCTAGGTAGGTTATGTGAAGTGCTCTAGGGGTAAGCAACTTGTAGCCGATAGACCCTAGCAGCCAATCTTACTGTGACCTAGCTTCCGGCTAACCAGTATACCTTATGTGTACTAACAGGAAACTCATTGTTGGCGAATAAAATGTGTGAGATAAAAAAATCGTTTAGTCAGCTTGAAACTAAAGGTAAAAAGAGCTGTGCTAATGTTTAGTTAGCCTCATAAAGATGTGCAGAGAGCTAATAAAATGTCTTAGGAGCTAGAAACTACATGTTAGATAGCTGCCTAATTGTCTAGTAAGCTTTAAAATTTATAGTAAGC
The DNA here is from genome assembly GCF_029499605.1 of Hyla sarda. NCBI lineage: Eukaryota > Metazoa > Chordata > Amphibia > Anura > Hylidae > Hyla > Hyla sarda. The sequence goes on along the minus strand of NW_026609021.1, from coordinate 5,279 downwards.
TTAATGGAAATGTTTTAGAAGCTAGAAACTAAAGGTCTAGATAGCTTAGATAACGTCATAAATGTCTTAGAAGCCTTCTTAGATGTCTAGTAGGATTACTAGTCTACAAAATGTTTGAATGCCTAGAAAATGTCTAGTAGGTTTAAAAGTACCTAATGTGTATAAAAGTTTGTCAGGATATAGATTCTGTCTAGTTAGAGATCCTGCTTAAGTCTGTCCTAGTTCCTCTGCCTTAGGGGACAGGCGTCGGGGTCGACTTATTTTAAGTAAGGGGGTTTGTGGTGTCCCGGCACCGGATTGCATCCGCTGCCTTGTGGTGGGGTCCCCAAAGTCGGAGTCCCTAGGTGTAGGTGGGGTCCTCATCCTTATCTAGCCCCTTGTCACCCCTTTTGTAATTAAAATTATTCAAATTTAATGTATATATTCATATAGTAAGTGTACTTACCTAGTTAGCGTCGCAGGACCTGCGAATCACATGATGCGTCCAAAGACTCTATGGTTTGTAGTTCAAGGACCTTTGGAGGAAGTCTGCCTCTGCCCATATAAGGGAGCGGCGGCCATTACTCTTGCTCTTTCCTCGTGGGGTGTTGACAGGGAAGGATCTGCACTGCTGTCATCAGTGAGTTAGGCCCGAGTCTTGCAGCGACGGCTAATCTCTACAAAACCTGTGAGTGTAATCAATCCCTAAGCACTCTGCAAGATCACCGGACCGTATCTAACCCCTAAATCCGGACGGATCTTCGCAAATTACCCTAAATTCAGAGACTTATATCAAAAGTCAAGGTCCGCAACAACTGTCAGTCACTGAAGTGTATGGAGACTGTGTTAATGAGACTGTTGCTGTTCATTGGATGTACCACAAGTAAAGTTTATCCAAGTTCAAGTTCAACTACCTTGTGGACCTTCAGTCATTTTATGCATGCACCTATCGTTATTGGGAAGGGCGGCGATAGGCCAGAGAATTATCTCAGCATACTAGCCCTCAGCCTGGCATCACGAACAATAGGGTTAACCTTAACCCCTGATATACTGAAGCAATACCCTGACTACACTACCCCTACCCCAGAGGCCTACCACAATAACCTTGTGGCGCCATATCGCCTGTAAATCAAACTACACTCGAATAAGCACCTTACCTGAAGACTAAACTATACATTAACCCCTTAAGGACCAAGCCCATTTTAACCTTAAAGGGGTACTCCGCTCCTAGACATCTTATCCCCTATCCAAAGGATAGGGGATAAGATGTCAGATCGCCGGGGTCCCGCTGCTGGGGACCCCCTGAATCTACCATGCAGCACCCACCTGTAGCGGCTTCCAGAACCGCTGGAGGTCCTCAGGCTGAGTCCATCTCGAACACCGGGACAGAAGATCGTGATGTCACACCCCACCCCTCAATGCAAGCCAAGTCTATGGGAGGGGGCGTGACAGCTGCCACGCCCCCTCCCATAGACTTGCATTGAGGGGCGGGGTGTGACATCACACAGGGGCGGAGTCGTGACGTCACGATCTTCTGTCCCGGTGGTTGAGATGGACTCAGCCTGTGGACCTCCAGCGGTTCCGGAAGCCGCTACAGGTGGGTGCTGCATGGTAGATCCAGGCGGTCCCCAGCAGCGGGACCCCGGCGATCTGACATCTTATCCCCTATCCTTTGGATAGGGGATAAGATGTCTAGAGGCGGAGTACCCCTTTAACGACAGGCCAATTTTATTTTTGCGTTTTCGTTTTTTCCTCCTCGCCTTCTAAAATCCATAACTCCTTTATATTTCCATCTACAGACCCATATAAGGGCTTGTTTTTTGCGTGACCAATTGTGCTTTGTAATGAAAACTCTCATTTTACCATATAATGTACGGCAAACCCCCAAAAAAAATTTGGGGGAGGAAATTTAAATGAAAACCACAATTTTGCAAATTTTGGAGGGTTTTGTTTTCACACTATATACTTTACGGTAAAAATAACATGTGTTATTTATTCTGTGGCTAGTTACTTTTATATTTTTGTACCGCTTAAAAAAATTCTAAAACTTTTTGTACAAAATCAGTAATCTAAAATCGCCCTATTTTGCCCACCTATAACTTTTTCATTTTTCATATATAGGGCGGTATGAGGGCTCATTTTTTGCACCGTCATCTGTACTTTTTATTGATATCACATTTGCATATATTAAACTTATAGATGATTTTTTATAAAAAATTTTTTAATATAAAATGTGACAAAAAGCTGCATTTTTGGACTTTTTTTATTTTTAAGTTTATGCCATTCACTGTACAGGATTATTAACATTATATTTTGATAGTACGGACATTTATGCACGTGACGATACCAAATATGTTTATTTAAAAAATTACGCTTTTTGGGGGTAAAATGGGAAAAACGGACAATTTTTATTGGGGGAGGGGATTTTTCACTTTTTTTTATTTTTAAATTTTTCAACTTTTTTTTAACACTTTTTATGTCCCAATAGGGGACTATATGTAGCAATCCTTTTATTGCTAATACTGTTCAGTGCTATGTATAGGACATAGCACTGATCAGTATTATCGGTGATCTTCTGCTCTGGTCTGCTCGATCTCAGACCAGAGCAGAAGACCCCGGGAGACAGCCGGAGCCAGGCAAGGGGACCTCCGGCCGCCATGCTGGATGATCAGATCGCCGCAGCAGCGCTGCGGGCGACCTGATCATCCATTCAAAGTACCGCACTGCCGCAGATGCCGTGATCTGTATTGATCACGGCATCTGAGGGGTTAATGGCGGACATCTGCGCAATCGCGGATGTCGGCCGTTACAGGCGGGTACCCGGCTGCTACTAGCAGCTGGAACCTGCCGCGTATGACGTGAGCATTGGAACGGTGCACGTCCTGGTGCAGGAAGTCCCGCCAAACCAGGACGTACATTTACGTCCGTGGTCGTTAAGGGGTTAAACTGCCAAGCTTCCAACTCAAAACTTGTCTCAGGAGTGGCGTCCCGCTGCAAGTGACCAATCCTTTCATCGCCATCATGCCTGTAGACATGATCAGCTATTTATCCCCTATCCTCTGTGTGAATTATATGGTTAAACAGACAGATTTAAAGGAGTACTCTGGTGCAGAGTATTCCTGTTCTTTCCTGCCCGGGCTGCAAAATAAATGAAAATAAACGATCACTCACCTCCCTGGGTTCCCGTGGAGCGCCACTACAGCTGATCGGTCCTCCGGTCCATCCTCTTCATACTTCCGTGTGAACGAAGCATCACATGGTGCTCAGCCTATCGCCGGCGGCCGCGATGTTCTGACTCGGACGGCGATAGGCTGAGCACCATGTGACGCTTTGTTCACACGGAAGTATGAAGAGGATGGACCGGAGGACTGATCAGCTGTAGCGGTGCTCCGCGGGAACCCAGGGAGGTGAGTGATGGTTTATTTTCATTTATTTTGCAGCCCGGGCAGGACGGAGCAGGAATACTCTGCACCAGAGTACTCCTTTAATTTGGAGTAAAATTTACTAGTGTACCTGTCAGGTTCCAGGGCTTTTCTATTGAAAAAAAGTATTTTATGGCAGCTTGAAGTTCTTATTCCAGGACATCAGCATTAAGAAGTGCCAGCTGTACTCAGAGTGGGTAAATTGTAAATGGGTATAAAGTATCAGATAAAGTACTACCTTACTATTAGATGTGTGTAATGCTGTAATATTGGTCAGCCAGGAGGGGGCCAGATTTATTACAGAAGTGAAACAAGTCAGCTTGATAATAAGCCCAATGAGAGAGCTCCCTTCAATCTGCCCATAAATCAAAGTCTTGTAAGCCTGTATACACTGCTCCCTGATGACCAGAGAAGGAAGGTAAAGAAAGGATGTGTAAGAGGATCGAAGTTTTGAACTGCTCTCCCTGAAGTATTATTCTGTCTTCATACATATACTTGATACTCTACATGAGCAATTAGTTTCCCCTGAGTAAAGTCTTGGCTGTTTCCTAATAAAGGGGTGCGCTACCCTCATGTTCTGCATTATAGGTACAATACTCCAGAAAAGTTGTCATCTTTGACAAAGTACGATGGAAAATGTCACATATAATCCATGCCCATGGGTATCATGAATTTCCAATGTAATAGGAGAGTGAACAGAGATCACAAGATAGCCTTTCTGGTATTAAGATGTGATTTTCAGATTTTAAAAGCTATACCTGTTGGCATAGTTTTCTAGTAGTATTCTTATAGTTTTGGTGGTTTTAGCATGATGTTATTACCTTTGGGTACTTTGTTACTGACCATCTAAAGGATGTATTGCCTCCTCAGGTTGTTACCATGGAGTAGGACAGTGCCAAATGTAATAGGACAGGTTTTTGGCTACAGAATGATAACTTTGGCAGGTACTGGGCAGTGTGTGCATGACAGGCACAGGTAGGAAGGCAGTGCTGGAGAGCAGGATAAAACCAGGGAGAAAGGCAAGATGATGGGAGAAACATTTTAACTGTCTGTCTCTGCAGGTTGGTAATTTATTGAGATATGGGACAGTAAGTACTCTTTCTGTATACTTTTACATGCTCTTATGTTCTTAAAGGAGACCTATCAGAAGGTCTATGTGTTTTGACAAACACACAATATGTGACAGTAGATAAGACTTTCCTCAAATACATATCATTAGCAGATCCAATGATGTCCCTTAGTATTACATGGTCACATATTTTACTTTTAATTTAGCAGAGAGATCAAAATCTGTGGAGATTGTTCTCTGACTGTTCTTGTCTGTGAGGTACCAACTAGGAGGGAGCTGCTAATTCTACACTGCTCAAAAAAATAAAGATAACACATCCTAGATCTGAATGAATGAACAAATCGTATGAAATACGTTCGTCTTTACATAATTGAATGTGCTGACAATAAAATCACTCAAAAATTATCAATGGAAATCAAATTTATCAACCCATGGAGGTCTGGATTTGGAGTCACACTCAAAATCGAAGTGGAAAACCACACTACAGGCTGATCCAACTTTGATGTAATGTCCTTAAAACAAGTCAAAATGAGGTTCAGTAGTGTTTGTGGCCTTCACGTGCCCGTATGACTTCCCTACAATGCCTGGGAATGGTCTCCTGAGGGATGTCCTTCCAGACCTGGACTAAAGCATCTACCAACTCTTGGACAGTCTGTGGTGCAACGTTGCATTGGTGGATGGATTGAGGCATGATGTCCCAGATGTGCTCAATCGGATTCAGTTCTCGGGAACAGGCAGGCCAGTCCATAACATCAATGCCTTCCTCTTGCAGGAACTGCTGACCCACTCCAGCCACATGAGGTCTAGCA
>NW_026609020.1:0-43539 GCF_029499605.1 Hyla sarda | reverse complement strand
CTGTATATTGTCTGCTGTATATATAGAATACGTGCCCCATTACTGTATATTGTCTGCTGTATATATATTAGAATACGTGCCCCATTACTGTATATTGTCTGCTGTATATATAGAATACGTGCCCCATTACTGTATATTGTCTGCTGTATATATATAGAATACGTGCCCCATTACTGTATATTGTCTGCTGTATATATATAGAATACGTGCCCTCCATTACTGTATATTGTCTGCTGTATATATATAGAATACGTGCCCCATTACTGTATATTGTCTGCTGTATATATATAGAATACGTGCCCATTACTGTATATTGTCTGCTGTATATATATAGAATACGTGCCCCATTACTGTATATTGTCTGCTGTATATATAGAATACGTGCCCCATTACTGTATATTGTCTGCTGTATATATTATAGAATACGTGCCCCATTACTGTATATTGTCTGCTGTATATATATAGAATACGTGCCCCATTACTGTATATTGTCTGCTGTATATATATAGAATACGTGCCCCATTACTGTATATTGTCTGCTGTATATATATAGAATACGTGCCCCATTACTGTATATTGTCTGCTGTTATATATATATAGAATACGTGCCTCATTACTGTATATTGTCTGCTGTATATATATAGAATACGTGCCCCATTACTGTATATTGTCTGCTGTATATATTATAGAATACGTGCCCCATTACTGTATATTGTCTGCTGTATATATATAGAATACGTGCCCCATTACTGTATATTGTCTGCTGTATATATATAGAATACGTGCCCCATTACTGTATATTGTCTGCTGTATATATATAGAATACGTGCCCCATTACTGTATATTGTCTGCTGTATATATATAGAATACGTGCCCCATTACTGTATATTGTCCTGCTGTATATATATAGAATACGTGCCCCATTACTGTATATTGTCTGCTGTATATATATAGAATACGTGCCCCATTACTGTATATTGTCTGCTGTATATATATAGAATACGTGCCCCATTACTGTATATTGTCTGCTGTATATATAGAATACGTGCCCCATTACTGTATATTGTCTGCTGTATATATATAGAATACGTGCCCCATTACTGTATATTGTCTGCTGTATATATATAGAATACGTGCCCCATTACTGTATATTGTCTGCTGTATATATATAGAATACGTGCCCCATTACTGTATATTGTCTGCTGTATATATAGAATACGTGCCCCATTACTGTATATTGTCTGCTGTATATATATATAGAATACGTGCCCCATTACTGTATATTGTCTGCTGTATATATATAGAATACGTGCCCCATTACTGTATATTGTCTGCTGTATATATATAGAATACGTGCCCCATTACTGTATATTGTCTGCTGTATATATATAGAATACGTGCCCCATTACTGTATATTGTCTGCTGTATATATAGAATACGTGCCCCATTACTGTATATTGTCTGCTGTATATATATAGAATACGTGCCCCATTACTGTATATTGTCTGCTGTATATATATAGAATACGTGCCCCATTACTGTATATTGTCTGCTGTATATATATAGAATACGTGCCCCATTACTGTATATTGTCTGCTGTATATATATAGAATACGTGCCCCATTACTGTATATTGTCTGCTGTATATATATAGAATACGTGCCCCATTACTGTATATTGTCTGCTGTATATATATAGAATACGTGCCCCATTACTGTATATTGTCTGCTGTATATATAGAATACGTGCCCCATTACTGTATATTGTCTGCTGTATATATATAGAATACGTGCCCCATTACTGTATATTGTCTGCTGTATATATAGAATACGTGCCCCATTACTGTATATTGTCTGCTGTATATATATAGAATACGTGCCCCATTACTGTATATTGTCTGCTGTATATATATAGAATACGTGCCCTCATTACTGTATATTGTCTGCTGTATATATATAGAATACGTGCCCATTACTGTATATTGTCTGCTGTATATATAGAATACGTGCCCCATTACTGTATATTGTCTGCTGTATATATATAGAATACGTGCCACATTACTGTATATTGTCTGCTGTATATATATAGAATACGTGCCCCATTACTGTATATTGTCTGCTGTATATATATAGAATACGTGCCCCATTACTGTATATTGTCTGCTGTATATATAGAATACGTGCCCCATTACTGTATATTGTCTGCTGTATATATATTAGAATACGTGCCTCATTACTGTATATTGTCTGCTGTATATATATAGAATACGTGCCTCATTACTGTATATTGTCTGCTGTATATATATAGAATACGTGCCTCATTACTGTATATTGTCTGCTGTATATATATAGAATACGTGCCCCATTACTGTATATTGTCTGCTGTATATATAGAATACGTGCCCATTACTGTATATTGTCTGCTGTATATATAGAATACGTGCCTCATTACTGTATATTGTCTGCTGTATATATAGAATACGTGCCCCATTACTGTATATTGTCTGCTGTATATATATTAGAATACGTGCCCCATTACTGTATATTGTCTGCTGTATATATATAGAATACGTGCCCCATTACTGTATATTGTCTGCTGTATATATATAGAATACGTGCCTCATTACTGTATATTGTCTGCTGTATATATATAGAATACGTGCCCTCATTACTGTATATTGTCTGCTGTATATATATAGAATACGTGCCCCATTACTGTATATTGTCTGCTGTATATATATAGAATACGTGCCCCATTACTGTATATTGTCTGCTGTATATATATAGAATACGTGCCCCATTACTGTATATTGTCTGCTGTATATATATAGAATACGTGCCCCATTACTGTATATTGTCTGCTGTATATATATAGAATACGTGCCCCATTACTGTATATTGTCTGCTGTATATATATAGAATACGTGCCCCATTACTGTATATTGTCTGCTGTGTATATATAGAATACGTGCCCCATTACTGTATATTGTCTGCTGTATAATATAGAATACGTGCCCCATTACTGTATATTGTCTGCTGTATATATATAGAATACGTGCCTCATTACTGTATATTGTCTGCTGTATATATATAGAATACGTGCCCCATTACTGTATATTGTCTGCTGTATATATATAGAATACGTGCCCCATTACTGTATATTGTCTGCTGTATATATATAGAATACGTGCCCCATTACTGTATATTGTCTGCTGTATAATATATAGAATACGTGCCCCATTACTGTATATTGTCTGCTGTATATATAGAATACGTGCCCCATTACTGTATATTGTCTGCTGTATATATATAGAATACGTGCCTCATTACTGTATATTGTCTGCTGTATATATATAGAATACGTGCCCCATTACTGTATATTGTCTGCTGTATATATAGAATACGTGCCTCATTACTGTATATTGTCTGCTGTATATATATAGAATACGTGCCCCATTACTGTATATTGTCTGCTGTATATATAGAATACGTGCCTCATTACTGTATATTGTCTGCTGTATATATATAGAATACGTGCCCCATTACTGTATATTGTCTGCTGTATATATAGAATACGTGCCCCATTACTGTATATTGTCTGCTGTATATATATAGAATACGTGCCCCATTACTGTATATTGTCTGCTGTATATATATAGAATACGTGCCTCATTACTGTATATTGTCTGCTGTATATATATAGAATACGTGCCCCATTACTGTATATTGTCTGCTGTATATATATAGAATACGTGCCCCATTACTGTATATTGTCTGCTGTATATATATAGAATACGTGCCCCATTACTGTATATTGTCTGCTGTATATATATAGAATACGTGCCCCATTACTGTATATTGTCTGCTGTATATATAGAATACGTGCCCCATTACTGTATATTGTCTGCTGTATATATAGAATACGTGCCCCATTACTGTATATTGTCTGCTGTATATATATAGAATACGTGCCCCATTACTGTATATTGTCTGCTGTATATATATAGAATACGTGCCCCATTACTGTATATTGTCTGCTGTATATATATAGAATACGTGCCCCATTACTGTATATTGTCTGCTGTATATATAGAATACGTGCCCCATTACTGTATATTGTCTGCTGTATATATAGAATACGTGCCCCATTACTGTATATTGTCTGCTGTATATATATAGAATACGTGCCCCATTACTGTATATTGTCTGCTGTATATATATAGAATACGTGCCCCATTACTGTATATTGTCTGCTGTATATATATAGAATACGTGCCCCATTACTGTATATTGTCTGCTGTATATATATAGAATACGTGCCCCATTACTGTATATTGTCTGCTGTATATATATAGAATACGTGCCTCATTACTGTATATTGTCTGCTGTATATATATAGAATACGTGCCCCATTACTGTATATTGTCTGCTGTATATATATATAGAATACGTGCCCCATTACTGTATATTGTCTGCTGTATATATATAGAATACGTGCCCCATTACTGTATATTGTCTGCTGTATATATATAGAATACGTGCCCCATTACTGTATATTGTCTGCTGTATATATATAGAATACGTGCCCCATTACTGTATATTGTCTGCTGTATATATATAGAATACGTGCCTCATTACTGTATATTGTCTGCTGTATATATATAGAATACGTGCCCCATTACTGTATATTGTCTGCTGTATATATATAGAATACGTGCCCCATTACTGTATATTGTCTGCTGTATATATATAGAATACGTGCCCCATTACTGTATATTGTCTGCTGTATATATATAGAATACGTGCCCCATTACTGTATATTGTCTGCTGTATATATATAGAATACGTGCCCCATTACTGTATATTGTCTGCTGTATATATATAGAATACGTGCCCCATTACTGTATATTGTCTGCTGTATATATAGAATACGTGCCCCATTACTGTATATTGTCTGCTGTATATATATAGAATACGTGCCCCATTACTGTATATTGTCTGCTGTATATATATATAGAATACGTGCCCCATTACTGTATATTGTCTGCTGTATATATATAGAATACGTGCCCCATTACTGTATATTGTCTGCTGTATATATATAGAATACGTGCCCCATTACTGTATATTGTCTGCTGTATATATATAGAATACGTGCCCCATTACTGTATATTGTCTGCTGTATATATATAGAATACGTGCCCCATTACTGTATATTGTCTGCTGTATATATATAGAATACGTGCCCCATTACTGTATATTGTCTGCTGTATATATATAGAATACGTGCCCCATTACTGTATATTGTCTGCTGTATATATAGAATACGTGCCCCATTACTGTATATTGTCTGCTGTATATATAGAATACGTGCCCCATTACTGTATATTGTCTGCTGTATATATATAGAATACGTGCCTCATTACTGTATATTGTCTGCTGTATATATATAGAATACGTGCCTCATTACTGTATATTGTCTGCTGTATATATAGAATACGTGCCCCATTACTGTATATTGTCTGCTGTATATATATAGAATACGTGCCCCATTACTGTATATTGTCTGCTGTATATATATAGAATACGTGCCTCATTACTGTATATTGTCTGCTGTATATATATAGAATACGTGCCCCATTACTGTATATTGTCTGCTGTATATATAGAATACGTGCCCATTACTGTATATTGTCTGCTGTATATATATATAGAATACGTGCCCTCATTACTGTATATTGTCTGCTGTATATATATAGAATACGTGCCCCATTACTGTATATTGTCTGCTGTATATATATAGAATACGTGCCTCATTACTGTATATTGTCTGCTGTATATATATAGAATACGTACCTCATTACTGTATATTGTCTGCTGTATATATAGAATACGTGCCTCATTACTGTATATTGTCTGCTGTATATATATAGAATACGTGCCCCATTACTGTATATTGTCTGCTGTATATATATAGAATACGTGCCCCATTACTGTATATTGTCTGCTGTATATATAGAATACGTGCCTCATTACTGTATATTGTCTGCTGCTGTATATATATAGAATACGTGCCTCATTACTGTATATTGTCTGCTGTATATATATAGAATACGTGCCCCATTACTGTATATTGTCTGCTGTATATATATAGAATACGTGCCCCATTACTGTATATTGTCTGCTGTATATATATAGAATACGTGCCCCATTACTGTATATTGTCTGCTGTATATATATAGAATACGTGCCTCATTACTGTATATTGTCTGCTGTATATATATAGAATACGTGCCCCATTACTGTATATTGTCTGCTGCTGTATATATATAGAATACGTGCCCCATTACTGTATATTGTCTGCTGTATATATATAGAATACGTGCCCCATTACTGTATATTGTCTGCTGTGTATATATAGAATACGTGCCCCATTACTGTATATTGTCTGCTGTATATATAGAATACGTGCCCCATTACTGTATATTGTCTGCTGTATATATATAGAATACGTGCCTCATTACTGTATATTGTCTGCTGTATATATATAGAATACGTGCCCCATTACTGTATATTGTCTGCTGTATATATATAGAATACGTGCCCCATTACTGTATATTGTCTGCTGTATATATATAGAATACGTGCCCCATTACTGTATATTGTCTGCTGTATATATATAGAATACGTGCCCCATTACTGTATATTGTCTGCTGTATATATAGAATACGTGCCCCATTACTGTATATTGTCTGCTGTATATATATAGAATACGTGCCTCATTACTGTATATTGTCTGCTGTATATATATAGAATACGTGCCCCATTACTGTATATTGTCTGCTGTATATATAGAATACGTGTCTCATTACTGTATATTGTCTGCTGTATATATAGAATACGTGCCCCATTACTGTATATTGTCTGCTGTATATATAGAATACGTGCCTCATTACTGTATATTGTCTGCTGTATATATATAGAATACGTGCCCCATTACTGTATATTGTCTGCTGTATATATAGAATACGTGCCTCATTACTGTATATTGTCTGCTGTATATATATAGAATACGTGCCTCATTACTGTATATTGTCTGCTGTATATATATAGAATACGTGCCTCATTACTGTATATTGTCTGCTGTATATATATAGAATACGTGCCCCATTACTGTATATTGTCTGCTGTATATATATAGAATACGTGCCCCATTACTGTATATTGTCTGCTGTATATATATAGAATACGTGCCCCATTACTGTATATTGTCTGCTGTATATATATAGAATACGTGCCCCATTACTGTATATTGTCTGCTGTATATATAGAATACGTGCCCCATTACTGTATATTGTCTGCTGTATATATATGAATACGTGCCCCATTACTGTATATTGTCTGCTGTATATATATAGAATACGTGCCTCATTACTGTATATTGTCTGCTGTATATATAGAATACGTGCCTCATTACTGTATATCGTCTGCTGTATATATATAGAATACGTGCCCCATTACTGTATATTGTCTGCTGTATATATATAGAATACGTGCCTCATTACTGTATATTGTCTGCTGTATATATAGAATACGTGCCCCATTACTGTATATTGTCTGCTGTATATATATAGAGTACGTGCCTCATTACTGTATATTGTCTGCTGTATATATATAGAATACGTGCCCCATTACTGTATATTGTCTGCTGTATATATATAGAATACGTGCCTCATTACTGTATATTGTCTGCTGTATATATAGAATACGTGCCTCATTACTGTATATTGTCTGCTGTATATATAGAATACGTGCCCCATTACTGTATATTGTCTGCTGTATATATATAGAATACGTGCCTCATTACTGTATATTGTCTGCTGTATATATATAGAATACGTGCCTCATTACTGTATATTGTCTGCTGTATATATATAGAATACGTGCCCCATTACTGTATATTGTCTGCTGTATATATATAGAATACGTGCCTCATTACTGTATATTGTCTGCTGTATATATATAGAATACGTGCCCCATTACTGTATATTGTCTGCTGTATATATATAGAATACGTGCCTCATTACTGTATATTGTCTGCTGTATATATATAGAATACGTGCCTCATTACTGTATATTGTCTGCTGTATATATATAGAATACGTGCCTCATTACTGTATATTGTCTGCTGTATATATATAGAATACGTGCCCCATTACTGTATATTGTCTGCTGTATATATATAGAATACGTGCCTCATTACTGTATATTGTCTGCTGTATATATATAGAATACGTGCCCCATTACTGTATATTGTCTGCTGTATATATATAGAATACGTGCCTCATTACTGTATATTGTCTGCTGTATATATATAGAATACGTGCCCCATTACTGTATATTGTCTGCTGTATATATATAGAATACGTGCCTCATTACTGTATATTGTCTGCTGTATATATATAGAATACGTGCCTCATTACTGTATATTGTCTGCTGTATATATATATAGAATACGTGCCCCATTACTGTATATTGTCTGCTGTATATATATAGAATACGTGCCCCATTACTGTATATTGTCTGCTGTATATATATAGAATACGTGCCCCATTACTGTATATTGTCTGCTGTATATATATAGAATACGTGCCTCATTACTGTATATTGTCTGCTGTATATATAGAATACGTGCCTCATTACTGTATATTGTCTGCTGTATATATAGAATACGTGCCTCATTACTGTATATTGTCTGCTGTATATATATAGAATACGTGCCCCATTACTGTATATTGTCTGCTGTATATATATAGAATACGTGCCTCATTACTGTATATTGTCTGCTGTATATATATAGAATACGTGCCCCATTACTGTATATTGTCTGCTGTATATATATAGAATACGTGCCCCATTACTGTATATTGTCTGCTGTATATATATAGAATACGTGCCCCATTACTGTATATTGTCTGCTGTATATATATATAGAATACGTGCCCCATTACTGTATATTGTCTGCTGTATATATATAGAATACGTGCCCCATTACTGTATATTGTCTGCTGTATATATATAGAATACGTGCCTCATTACTGTATATTGTCTGCTGTATATATATAGAATACGTGCCCCATTACTGTATATTGTCTGCTGTATATATATAGAATACGTGCCCCATTACTGTATATTGTCTGCTGTATATATATAGAATACGTGCCTCCATTACTGTATATTGTCTGCTGTATATATATAGAATACGTGCCCTCATTACTGTATATTGTCTGCTGTATATATATAGAATACGTGCCTCATTACTGTATATTGTCTGCTGTATATATATATAGAATACGTGCCTCATTACTGTATATTGTCTGCTGTATATATATATAGAATACGTGCCCCATTACTGTATATTGTCTGCTGTATATATATATAGAATACGTGCCCCATTACTGTATATTGTCTGCTGTATATATAGAATACGTGCCCCATTACTGTATATTGTCTGCTGTATATATATAGAATACGTGCCCCATTACTGTATATTGTCTGCTGTATATATAGAATACGTGCCTCATTACTGTATATTGTCTGCTGTATATATATATAGAATACGTGCCCCATTACTGTATATTGTCTGCTGTATATATATAGAATACGTGCCCCATTACTGTATATTGTCTGCTGTATATATATAGAATACGTGCCCCATTACTGTATATTGTCTGCTGTATATATAGAATACGTGCCTCATTACTGTATATTGTCTGCTGTATATATAGAATACGTGCCTCATTACTGTATATTGTCTGCTGTATATATAGAATACGTGCCCCATTACTGTATATTGTCTGCTGTATATATATAGAATACGTGCCCCATTACTGTATATTGTCTGCTGTATATATATAGAATACGTGCCTCATTACTGTATATTGTCTGCTGTATATATATATAGAATACGTGCCCCATTACTGTATATTGTCTGCTGTATATATATAGAATACGTGCCTCATTACTGTATATTGTCTGCTGTATATATATAGAATACGTGCCCCATTACTGTATATTGTCTGCTGTATATATATATAGAATACGTGCCCCATTACTGTATATTGTCTGCTGTATATATAGAATACGTGCCCCATTACTGTATATTGTCTGCTGTATATATATAGAATACGTGCCCCATTACTGTATATTGTCTGCTGTATATATATAGAATACGTGCCCCATTACTGTATATTGTCTGCTGTATATATATAGAATACGTGCCTCATTACTGTATATTGTCTGCTGTATATATATAGAATACGTACCTCATTACTGTATATTGTCTGCTGTATATATATAGAATACGTGCCCCATTACTGTATATTGTCTGCTGTATATATAGAATACGTGCCCATTACTGTATATTGTCTGCTGTATATATATAGAATACGTGCCCCATTACTGTATATTGTCTGCTGTATATATAGAATACGTGCCCCATTACTGTATATTGTCTGCTGTATATATATAGAATACGTGCCTCATTACTGTATATTGTCTGCTGTATATATATAGAATACGTGCCCCATTACTGTATATTGTCTGCTGTATATATAGAATACGTGCCCCATTACTGTATATTGTCTGCTGTATATATATAGAATACGTGCCCCATTACTGTATATTGTCTGCTGTATATATATAGAATACGTGCCTCATTACTGTATATTGTCTGCTGTATATATATAGAATACGTGCCCCATTACTGTATATTGTCTGCTGTATATATATATAGAATACGTGCCTCATTACTGTATATTGTCTGCTGTATATATATAGAATACGTGCCCCATTACTGTATATTGTCTGCTGTATATATATAGAATACGTGCCTCATTACTGTATATTGTCTGCTGTATATATATAGAATACGTGCCTCATTACTGTATATTGTCTGCTGTATATATATAGAATACGTGCCTCATTACTGTATATTGTCTGCTGTATATATATAGAATACGTGCCCCATTACTGTATATTGTCTGCTGTATATATATATAGAATACGTGCCCCATTACTGTATATTGTCTGCTGTATATATAGAATACGTGCCCCATTACTGTATATTGTCTGCTGTATATATATAGAATACGTGCCCCATTACTGTATATTGTCTGCTGTATATATATATAGAATACGTGCCTCATTACTGTATATTGTCTGCTGTATATATATAGAATACGTGCCTCATTACTGTATATTGTCTGCTGTATATATATAGAATACGTGCCTCATTACTGTATATTGTCTGCTGTATATATATAGAATACGTACCTCATTACTGTATATTGTCTGCTGTATATATATAGAATACGTGCCCCATTACTGTATATTGTCTGCTGTATATATATAGAATACGTGCCTCATTACTGTATATTGTCTGCTGTATATATATAGAATACGTGCCTCATTACTGTATATTGTCTGCTGTATATATATAGAATACGTGCCTCATTACTGTATATTGTCTGCTGTATATATATAGAATACGTGCCCCATTACTGTATATTGTCTGCTGTATATATATATAGAATACGTGCCCCATTACTGTATATTGTCTGCTGTATATATATAGAATACGTGCCCCATTACTGTATATTGTCTGCTGTATATATAGAGTACGTCACATCTCACCTGACAGAGAAGACCCTCATCATCCGCTGCGACCTCCATTATCTGCTCTTCACTCTCTGCTGCCCCCTGCGGCTCCAAACCTGGAAGAGCAAGAGATATAACATAATATAAAATATATATCTGATTCCTGTATAACACAAATGTGTATGTATATAGATAGTTATATATGATTCCAGTATATTATATTTGGGGAGCGGTGATGTCTCCTCCTGTATAGTGTATTTGGGGAGCGGCGATGTCTCCTCCTGTATAGTGTATTTGGGGAGCGGCGATGTCGCCTCCTGTATAGTGTATTTGGGGATCGGTGATGTCGCCTCCTGTATAGTGTATTTGGGGAGCGGTGATGTCTCCTCCTGTATAGTGTATTTGGGGAGCGGCGATGTCGCCTCCTGTATAGTGTATTTGGGGAGCGGCGATGTCGCCTCCTGTATAGTGTATTTGGGGAGCGGTGATGTCGCCTCCTGTATAGTGTATTTGGGGAGCGGCGATGTCGCCTCCTGTATAGTGTATTTGGGGAGCGGCGATGTCCCCTCCTGTATAGTGTATTTGGGGAGCGGTGATGTCGCCTCCTGTATAGTGTATTTGGGGAGCGGTGATGTCTCCTCCTGTATAGTGTATTTGGGGAGCGGCGATGTCGCCTCCTGTATAGTGTATTTGGGGAGCGGCGATGTCGCCTCCTGTATAGTGTATTTGGGGAGCGGTGATGTCGCCTCCTGTATAGTGTATTTGGGGAGCGGCGATGTCTCCTCCTGTATAGTGTATTTGGGGAGCGGTGATGTCGCCTCCTGTATAGTGTATTTGGGGAGCGGTGATGTCTCCTCCTGTATAGTGTATTTGGGGAGCGGTGATGTCGCCTCCTGTATAGTGTATTTGGCGATCGGTGATGTCGCCTCCTGTATAGTGTATTTGGGGAGCGGTGATGTCTCCTCCTGTATAGTGTATTTGGGGAGCGGCGATGTCGCCTCCTGTATAGTGTATTTGGGGAGCGGTGATGTCTCCTCCTGTATAGTGTATTTGGGGAGCGGTGATGTCTCCTCCTGTATAGTGTATTTGGGAGCGGCGATGTCTCCTCCTGTATAGTGTATTTGGGGAGCGGTGATGTCTCCTCCTGTATAGTGTATTTGGGGAGCGGCGATGTCGCCTCCTGTATAGTGTATTTGGGGAGCGGTGATGTCTCCTCCTGTATAGTGTATTTGGGGAGCGGTGATGTCCCCTCCTGTATAGTGTATTTGGGGAGCGGCGATGTCGCCTCCTGTATAGTGTATTTGGGGAGCGGCGATGTCGCCTCCTGTATAGTGTATTTGGGGAGCGGCGATGTCTCCTCCTGTATAGTGTATTTGGGGAGCGGTGATGTCGCCTCCTGTATAGTGTATTTGGGGAGCGGCGATGTCGCCTCCTGTATAGTGTATTTGGGGAGCGGCGATGTCGCCTCCTGTATAGTGTATTTGGGGAGCGGTGATGTCGCCTCCTGTATAGTGTATTTGGCGATCGGTGATGTCGCCTCCTGTATAGTGTATTTGGGGAGCGGTGATGTCTCCTCCTGTATAGTGTATTTGGGGAGCGGTGATGTCGCCTCCTGTATAGTGTATTTGGGGAGCGGTGATGTCTCCTCCTGTATAGTGTATTTGGCGAGCGGTGATGTCTCCTCCTGTATAGTGTATTTGGGGAGCGGTGATGTCGCCTCCTGTATAGTGTATTTGGGGAGCGGCGATGTCTCCTCCTGTATAGTGTATTTGGGGAGCGGTGATGTCTCCTCCTGTATAGTGTATTTGGGGAGCGGCGATGTCTCCTCCTGTATAGTGTATTTGGGGAGCGGTGATGTCTCCTCCTGTATAGTGTATTTGGGGAGCGGTGATGTCTCCTCCTGTATAGTGTATTTGGGGAGCGGTGATGTCTCCTCCTGTATAGTGTATTTGGCGATCGGTGATGTCTCCTCCTGTATAGTGTATTTGGGGAGCGGTGATGTCGCCTCCTGTATAGTGTATTTGGGGAGCGGTGATGTCGCCTCCTGTATAGTGTATTTGGGGAGCGGCGATGTCGCCTCCTGTATAGTGTATTTGGGGAGCGGTGATGTCGCCTCCTGTATAGTGTATTTGGCGATCGGTGATGTCGCCTCCTGTATAGTGTATTTGGGGAGCGGTGATGTCTCCTCCTGTATAGTGTATTTGGGGAGCGGTGATGTCGCCTCCTGTATAGTGTATTTGGGGAGCGGTGATGTCTCCTCCTGTATAGTGTATTTGGCGAGCGGTGATGTCTCCTCCTGTATAGTGTATTTGGGGAGCGGTGATGTCGCCTCCTGTATAGTGTATTTGGGGATCGGCGATGTCGCCTCCTGTATAGTGTATTTGGGGAGCGGTGATGTCGCCTCCTGTATAGTGTATTTGGGGAGCGGTGATGTCTCCTCCTGTATAGTGTATTTGGGGAGCGGCGATGTCTCCTCCTGTATAGTGTATTTGGGGAGCGGCGATGTCGCCTCCTGTATAGTGTATTTGGGGAGCGGCGATGTCGCCTCCTGTATAGTGTATTTGGGGAGCGGTGATGTCCCCTCCTGTATAGTGTATTTGGGGAGCGGTGATGTCGCCTCCTGTATAGTGTATTTGGCGATCGGTGATGTCTCCTCCTGTATAGTGTATTTGGGGAGCGGTGATGTCTCCTCCTGTATAGTGTATTTGGGGAGCGGTGATGTCTCCTCCTGTATAGTGTATTTGGGGAGCGGTGATGTCCCCTCCTGTATAGTGTATTTGGGGAGCGGTGATGTCGCCTCCTGTATAGTGTATTTGGGGAGCGGCGATGTCGCCTCCTGTATAGTGTATTTGGGGAGCGGCGATGTCGCCTCCTGTATAGTGTATTTGGGGAGCGGCGATGTCGCCTCCTGTATAGTGTATTTGGGGAGCGGCGATGTCGCCTCCTGTATAGTGTATTTGGGGAGCGGTGATGTCTCCTCCTGTATAGTGTATTTGGGGAGCGGTGATGTCTCCTCCTGTATAGTGTATTTGGGGAGCGGTGATGTCGCCTCCTGTATAGTGTATTTGGGGAGCGGTGATGTCGCCTCCTGTATAGTGTATTTGGGGAGCGGTGATGTCTCCTCCTGTATAGTGTATTTGGGGAGCGGCGATGTCTCCTCCTGTATAGTGTATTTGGGGAGCGGTGATGTCTCCTCCTGTATAGTGTATTTGGGGAGCGGCGATGTCGCCTCCTGTATAGTGTATTTGGGGAGTGGTGATGTCGCCTCCTGTATAGTGTATTTGGGGAGCGGTGATGTCGCCTCCTGTATAGTGTATTTGGGGAGCGGCGATGTCGCCTCCTGTATAGTGTATTTGGGGAGCGGTGATGTCTCCTCCTGTATAGTGTATTTGGGGAGCGGCGATGTCGCCTCCTGTATAGTGTATTTGGGGAGCGGTGATGTCTCCTCCTGTATAGTGTATTTGGGGAGCGGTGATGTCGCCTCCTGTATAGTGTATTTGGGGAGCGGCGATGTCTCCTCCTGTATAGTGTATTTGGGGAGCGGTGATGTCTCCTCCTGTATAGTGTATTTGGGGAGCGGTGATGTCCCCTCCTGTATAGTGTATTTGGGGAGCGGCGATGTCGCCTCCTGTATAGTGTATTTGGGGAGCGGCGATGTCGCCTCCTGTATAGTGTATTTGGGGAGCGGTGATGTCGCCTCCTGTATAGTGTATTTGGGGAGCGGCGATGTCCCCTCCTGTATAGTGTATTTGGGGAGCGGCGATGTCCCCTCCTGTATAGTGTATTTGGGGAGCGGCGATGTCCCCTCCTGTATAGTGTATTTGGGGAGCGGTGATGTCTCCTCCTGTATAGTGTATTTGGGGAGCGGTGATGTCGCCTCCTGTATAGTGTATTTGGGGAGCGGTGATGTCGCCTCCTGTATAGTGTATTTGGGGAGCGGTGATGTCGCCTCCTGTATAGTGTATTTGGGGAGCGGTGATGTCGCCTCCTGTATAGTGTATTTGGGGAGCGGCGATGTCGCCTCCTGTATAGTGTATTTGGGGAGCGGCGATGTCGCCTCCTGTATAGTGTATTTGGGGAGCGGCGATGTCCCCTCCTGTATAGTGTATTTGGGGAGCGGCGATGTCGCCTCCTGTATAGTGTATTTGGGGAGCGGCGATGTCGCCTCCTGTATAGTGTATTTGGGGAGCGGCGATGTCGCCTCCTGTATAGTGTATTTGGGGAGCGGTGATGTCGCCTCCTGTATAGTGTATTTGGGGAGCGGCGATGTCGCCTCCTGTATAGTGTATTTGGGGAGCGGTGATGTCTCCTCCTGTATAGTGTATTTGGGGAGCGGTGATGTCTCCTCCTGTATAGTGTATTTGGGGAGCGGTGATGTCTCCTCCTGTATAGTGTATTTGGGGAGCGGTGATGTCTCCTCCTGTATAGTGTATTTGGGGAGCGGTGATGTCTCCTCCTGTATAGTGTATTTGGGGAGCGGTGATGTCTCCTCCTGTATAGTGTATTTGGGGAGCGGTGATGTCTCCTCCTGTATAGTGTATTTGGGGATCGGTGATGTCGCCTCCTGTATAGTGTATTTGGGGAGCGGCGATGTCTCCTCCTGTATAGTGTATTTGGGGAGCGGTGATGTCGCCTCCTGTATAGTGTATTTGGGGAGCGGTGATGTCCCCTCCTGTATAGTGTATTTGGGGAGCGGCGATGTCTCCTCCTGTATAGTGTATTTGGGGAGCGGTGATGTCGCCTCCTGTATAGTGTATTTGGGGAGCGGCGATGTCCCCTCCTGTATAGTGTATTTGGGGAGCGGTGATGTCGCCTCCTGTATAGTGTATTTGGGGATCGGCGATGTCGCCTCCTGTATAGTGTATTTGGGGAGCGGTGATGTCGCCTCCTGTATAGTGTATTTGGGGAGCGGTGATGTCGCCTCCTGTATAGTGTATTTGGGGAGCGGTGATGTCGCCTCCTGTATAGTGTATTTGGGGAGCGGCGATGTCGCCTCCTGTATAGTGTATTTGGGGAGCGGTGATGTCGCCTCCTGTATAGTGTATTTGGGGAGCGGCGATGTCTCCTCCTGTATAGTGTATTTGGGGAGCGGCGATGTCGCCTCCTGTATAGTGTATTTGGGGAGCGGCGATGTCGCCTCCTGTATAGTGTATTTGGGGAGCGGTGATGTCTCCTCCTGTATAGTGTATTTGGGGAGCGGCGATGTCGCCTCCTGTATAGTGTATTTGGCGATCGGTGATGTCTCCTCCTGTATAGTGTATTTGGGGAGCGGCGATGTCTCCTCCTGTATAGTGTATTTGGGGAGCGGCGATGTCGCCTCCTGTATAGTGTATTTGGGGAGCGGTGATGTCGCCTCCTGTATAGTGTATTTGGGGAGCGGTGATGTCGCCTCCTGTATAGTGTGTTTGGGGAGCGGTGATGTCTCCTCCTGTATAGTGTATTTGGGGAGCGGAGATGTCGCCTCCTGTATAGTGTATTTGGGGAGCGGTGATGTCGCCTCCTGTATAGTGTATTTGGGGAGCGGTGATGTCTCCTCCTGTATAGTGTATTTGGGGAGCGGTGATGTCCCCTCCTGTATAGTGTATTTGGGGAGCGGCGATGTCGCCTCCTGTATAGTGTATTTGGGGAGCGGTGATGTCTCCTCCTGTATAGTGTATTTGGGGAGCGGTGATGTCGCCTCCTGTATAGTGTATTTGGGGAGCGGCGATGTCGCCTCCTGTATAGTGTATTTGGCGAGCGGCGATGTCTCCTCCTGTATAGTGTATTTGGGGAGCGGCGATGTCGCCTCCTGTATAGTGTATTTGGGGAGCGGTGATGTCCCCTCCTGTATAGTGTATTTGGGGAGCGGTGATGTCGCCTCCTGTATAGTGTATTTGGGGAGCGGCGATGTCCCCTCCTGTATAGTGTATTTGGGGAGCGGCGATGTCCCCTCCTGTATAGTGTATTTGGGGAGCGGCGATGTCGCCTCCTGTATAGTGTATTTGGCGATCGGTGATGTCGCCTCCTGTATAGTGTATTTGGGGAGCGGTGATGTCGCCTCCTGTATAGTGTATTTGGGGAGCGGTGATGTCGCCTCCTGTATAGTGTATTTGGGGAGCGGTGATGTCGCCTCCTGTATAGTGTATTTGGGGAGCGGTGATGTCGCCTCCTGTATAGTGTATTTGGCGATCGGTGATGTCGCCTCCTGTATAGTGTATTTGGCGATCGGTGATGTCGCCTCCTGTATAGTGTATTTGGGGAGCGGTGATGTCGCCTCCTGTATAGTGTATTTGGGGAGCGGCGATGTCGCCTCCTGTATAGTGTATTTGGGGAGCGGTGATGTCTCCTCCTGTATAGTGTATTTGGGGAGCGGTGATGTCTCCTCCTGTATAGTGTATTTGGGGAGCGGTGATGTCGCCTCCTGTATAGTGTATTTGGGGAGCGGTGATGTCCCCTCCTGTATAGTGTATTTGGGGAGCGGTGATGTCCCCTCCTGTATAGTGTATTTGGGGAGCGGCGATGTCGCCTCCTGTATAGTGTATTTGGGGAGCGGCGATGTCGCCTCCTGTATAGTGTATTTGGGGAGCGGCGATGTCGCCTCCTGTATAGTGTATTTGGGGAGCGGCGATGTCGCCTCCTGTATAGTGTATTTGGGGAGCGGCGATGTCGCCTCCTGTATAGTGTATTTGGGGAGCGGTGATGTCGCCTCCTGTATAGTGTATTTGGGGAGCGGTGATGTCGCCTCCTGTATAGTGTATTTGGGGAGCGGAGATGTCTCCTCCTGTATAGTGTATTTGGGGAGCGGCGATGTCTCCTCCTGTATAGTGTATTTGGGGAGCGGTGATGTCTCCTCCTGTATAGTGTATTTGGGGAGCGGTGATGTCTCCTCCTGTATAGTGTATTTGGGGAGCGGTGATGTCTCCTCCTGTATAGTGTATTTGGCGATCGGCGATGTCGCCTCCTGTATAGTGTATTTGGGGAGCGGTGATGTCTCCTCCTGTATAGTGTATTTGGGGAGCGGCGATGTCTCCTCCTGTATAGTGTATTTGGGGAGCGGCGATGTCTCCTCCTGTATAGTGTATTTGGGGAGCGGTGATGTCGCCTCCTGTATAGTGTATTTGGGGAGCGGCGATGTCGCCTCCTGTATAGTGTATTTGGGGAGCGGTGATGTCGCCTCCTGTATAGTGTATTTGGGGAGCGGCGATGTCGCCTCCTGTATAGTGTATTTGGGGAGCGGTGATGTCTCCTCCTGTATAGTGTATTTGGGGAGCGGTGATGTCTCCTCCTGTATAGTGTATTTGGGGAGCGGTGATGTCTCCTCCTGTATAGTGTATTTGGGGAGCGGCGATGTCGCCTCCTGTATAGTGTATTTGGGGAGCGGTGATGTCTCCTCCTGTATAGTGTATTTGGGGAGCGGTGATGTCGCCTCCTGTATAGTGTATTTGGGGAGCGGTGATGTCGCCTCCTGTATAGTGTATTTGGGGAGCGGTGATGTCTCCTCCTGTATAGTGTATTTGGGGAGCGGCGATGTCGCCTCCTGTATAGTGTATTTGGGGAGCGGTGATGTCTCCTCCTGTATAGTGTATTTGGGGAGCGGTGATGTCGCCTCCTGTATAGTGTATTTGGGGAGCGGTGATGTCGCCTCCTGTATAGTGTATTTGGGGAGCGGTGATGTCGCCTCCTGTATAGTGTATTTGGGGAGCGGCGATGTCGCCTCCTGTATAGTGTATTTGGGGAGCGGTGATGTCGCCTCCTGTATAGTGTATTTGGGGAGCGGTGATGTCTCCTCCTGTATAGTGTATTTGGGGAGCGGCGATGTCGCCTCCTGTATAGTGTATTTGGGGAGCGGTGATGTCTCCTCCTGTATAGTGTATTTGGGGAGCGGCGATGTCTCCTCCTGTATAGTGTATTTGGGGAGCGGCGATGTCTCCTCCTGTATAGTGTATTTGGCGATCGGTGATGTCGCCTCCTGTATAGTGTATTTGGGGAGCGGTGATGTCGCCTCCTGTATAGTGTATTTGGGGAGCGGCGATGTCGCCTCCTGTATAGTGTATTTGGGGATCGGTGATGTCTCCTCCTGTATAGTGTATTTGGGGAGCGGCGATGTCTCCTCCTGTATAGTGTATTTGGGGAGCGGTGATGTCTCCTCCTGTATAGTGTATTTGGGGAGCGGCGATGTCTCCTCCTGTATATAGTGTATTTGGGGAGCGGTGATGTCGCCTCCTGTATAGTGTATTTGGGGAGCGGCGATGTCTCCTCCTGTATAGTGTATTTGGGGAGCGGCGATGTCGCCTCCTGTATAGTGTATTTGGGGAGCGGCGATGTCGCCTCCTGTATAGTGTATTTGGGGAGCGGTGATGTCGCCTCCTGTATAGTGTATTTGGGGAGCGGCGATGTCGCCTCCTGTATAGTGTATTTGGGGAGCGGTGATGTCCCCTCCTGTATAGTGTATTTGGGGAGCGGTGATGTCGCCTCCTGTATAGTGTATTTGGGGAGCGGTGATGTCGCCTCCTGTATAGTGTATTTGGGGAGCGGCGATGTCGCCTCCTGTATAGTGTATTTGGGGAGCGGCGATGTCGCCTCCTGTATAGTGTATTTGGGGAGCGGTGATGTCGCCTCCTGTATAGTGTATTTGGGGAGCGGCGATGTCTCCTCCTGTATAGTGTATTTGGCGATCGGTGATGTCGCCTCCTGTATAGTGTATTTGGGGAGCGGTGATGTCGCCTCCTGTATAGTGTATTTGGGGAGCGGTGATGTCGCCTCCTGTATAGTGTATTTGGGGAGCGGTGATGTCGCCTCCTGTATAGTGTATTTGGGGAGCGGTGATGTCTCCTCCTGTATAGTGTATTTGGGGAGCGGCGATGTCTCCTCCTGTATAGTGTATTTGGGGAGCGGCGATGTCGCCTCCTGTATAGTGTATTTGGGGAGCGGTGATGTCGCCTCCTGTATAGTGTATTTGGCGAGCGGCGATGTCTCCTCCTGTATAGTGTATTTGGGGAGCGGTGATGTCGCCTCCTGTATAGTGTATTTGGGGAGCGGTGATGTCTCCTCCTGTATAGTGTATTTGGGGAGCGGTGATGTCTCCTCCTGTATAGTGTATTTGGGGAGCGATGATGTCGCCTCCTGTATAGTGTATTTGGGGAGCGGCGATGTCGCCTCCTGTATAGTGTATTTGGGGAGCGGCGATGTCTCCTCCTGTATAGTGTATTTGGGGAGCGGTGATGTCTCCTCCTGTATAGTGTATTTGGGGAGCGGTGATGTCTCCTCCTGTATAGTGTATTTGGGGAGCGGTGATGTCTCCTCCTGTATAGTGTATTTGGGGAGCGGCGATGTCTCCTCCTGTATAGTGTATTTGGGGAGCGGCGATGTCTCCTCCTGTATAGTGTATTTGGGGAGCGGCGATGTCGCCTCCTGTATAGTGTATTTGGGGAGCGGTGATGTCGCCTCCTGTATAGTGTATTTGGGGAGCGGTGATGTCTCCTCCTGTATAGTGTATTTGGGGAGCGGTGAAGTCGCCTCCTGTATAGTGTATTTGGGGAGCGGTGATGTCGCCTCCTGTATAGTGTATTTGGGGAGCGGTGATGTCTCCTCCTGTATAGTGTATTTGGGGAGCGGTGATGTCGCCTCCTGTATAGTGTATTTGGGGAGCGGTGATGTCCCCTCCTGTATAGTGTATTTGGGGAGCGGCGATGTCTCCTCCTGTATAGTGTATTTGGGGAGCGGTGATGTCGCCTCCTGTATAGTGTATTTGGGGAGCGGCGATGTCGCCTCCTGTATAGTGTATTTGGGGAGCGGTGATGTCGCCTCCTGTATAGTGTATTTGGGGAGCGGTGATGTCTCCTCCTGTATAGTGTATTTGGGGAGCGGTGATGTCTCCTCCTGTATAGTGTATTTGGGGAGCGGCGATGTCGCCTCCTGTATAGTGTATTTGGGGAGCGGTGAAGTCGCCTCCTGTATAGTGTATTTGGGGAGCGGCGATGTCTCCTCCTGTATAGTGTATTTGGGGAGCGGTGATGTCGCCTCCTGTATAGTGTATTTGGGGAGCGGTGATGTCTCCTCCTGTATAGTGTATTTGGGGAGCGGTGATGTCTCCTCCTGTATAGTGTATTTGGGGAGCGGTGATGTCGCCTCCTGTATAGTGTATTTGGTGATCGGTGATGTCCCCTCCTGTATAGTGTATTTGGGGAGCGGCGATGTCGCCTCCTGTATAGTGTATTTTGGGATCGGTGATGTCGCCTCCTGTATAGTGTATTTGGGGAGCGGTGATGTCGCCTCCTGTATAGTGTATTTGGGGAGCGGTGATGTCGCCTCCTGTATAGTGTATTTGGGGAGCGGTGATGTCGCCTCCTGTATAGTGTATTTGGCGATCGGTGATGTCGCCTCCTGTATAGTGTATTTGGGGAGCGGTGATGTCTCCTCCTGTATAGTGTATTTGGGGAGCGGCGATGTCGCCTCCTGTATAGTGTATTTGGGGATCGGTGATGTCGCCTCCTGTATAGTGTATTTGGGGAGCGGTGATGTCTCCTCCTGTATAGTGTATTTGGGGAGCGGTGATGTCGCCTCCTGTATAGTGTATTTGGGGAGCGGTGATGTCGCCTCCTGTATAGTGTATTTGGGGAGCGGCGATGTCGCCTCCTGTATAGTGTATTTGGGGAGCGGTGATGTCTCCTCCTGTATAGTGTATTTGGGGAGCGGTGATGTCTCCTCCTGTATAGTGTATTTGGGGAGCGGTGATGTCGCCTCCTGTATAGTGTATTTGGGGAGCGGCGATGTCGCCTCCTGTATAGTGTATTTGGGGAGCGGTGATGTCGCCTCCTGTATAGTGTATTTGGGGAGCGGTGATGTCGCCTCCTGTATAGTGTATTTGGGGAGCGGTGATGTCCCCTCCTGTATAGTGTATTTGGGGAGCGGCGATGTCGCCTCCTGTATAGTGTATTTGGGGAGCGGCGATGTCTCCTCCTGTATAGTGTATTTGGGGAGCGGTGATGTCTCCTCCTGTATAGTGTATTTGGGGAGCGGCGATGTCGCCTCCTGTATAGTGTATTTGGGGAGCGGTGATGTCTCCTCCTGTATAGTGTATTTGGGGAGCGGTGATGTCTCCTCCTGTATAGTGTATTTGGGGAGCGGTGATGTCGCCTCCTGTATAGTGTATTTGGGGATCGGTGATGTCTCCTCCTGTATAGTGTATTTGGGGAGCGGCGATGTCGCCTCCTGTATAGTGTATTTGGGGAGCGGTAATGTCGCCTCCTGTATAGTGTATTTGGGGAGCGGTGATGTCTCCTCCTGTATAGTGTATTTGGGGAGCGGTGATGTCTCCTCCTGTATAGTGTATTTGGGGAGCGGTGATGTCGCCTCCTGTATAGTGTATTTGGGGAGCGGTGATGTCTCCTCCTGTATAGTGTATTTGGGGAGCGGTGATGTCGCCTCCTGTATAGTGTATTTGGGGAGCGGTGATGTCTCCTCCTGTATAGTGTATTTGGCGATCGGTGATGTCTCCTCCTGTATAGTGTATTTGGGGAGCGGTGATGTCGCCTCCTGTATAGTGTATTTGGGGAGCGATGATGTCGCCTCCTGTATAGTGTATTTGGGGAGCGGTGATGTCTCCTCCTGTATAGTGTATTTGGGGAGCGGCGATGTCGCCTCCTGTATAGTGTATTTGGGGAGCGGTAATGTCGCCTCCTGTATAGTGTATTTGGGGAGCGGTGATGTCTCCTCCTGTATAGTGTATTTGGGGAGCGGTGATGTCTCCTCCTGTATAGTGTATTTGGGGAGCGGTGATGTCTCCTCCTGTATAGTGTATTTGGGGAGCGGTGATGTCCCCTCCTGTATAGTGTATTTGGGGAGCGGTGATGTCCCCTCCTGTATAGTGTATTTGGGGAGCGGCGATGTCGCCTCCTGTATAGTGTATTTGGGGAGCGGTGATGTCCCCTCCTGTATAGTGTATTTGGGGAGCGGCGATGTCGCCTCCTGTATAGTGTATTTGGGGAGCGGCGATGTCTCCTCCTGTATAGTGTATTTGGGGAGCGGCGATGTCTCCTCCTGTATAGTGTATTTGGCGAGCGGCGATGTCGCCTCCTGTATAGTGTATTTGGGGAGCGGTGATGTCTCCTCCTGTATAGTGTATTTGGGGAGCGGTGATGTCTCCTCCTGTATAGTGTATTTGGGGAGCGGTGATGTCTCCTCCTGTATAGTGTATTTGGGGAGCGGTGATGTCTCCTCCTGTATAGTGTATTTGGGGAGCGGTGATGTCGCCTCCTGTATAGTGTATTTGGGGAGCGGTGATGTCGCCTCCTGTATAGTGTATTTGGGGAGCGGTGATGTCTCCTCCTGTATAGTGTATTTGGGGAGCGGTGATGTCTCCTCCTGTATAGTGTATTTGGGGAGCGGTGATGTCGCCTCCTGTATAGTGTATTTGGGGAGCGGTGATGTCTCCTCCTGTATAGTGTATTTGGGGAGCGGTGATGTCGCCTCCTGTATAGTGTATTTGGGGAGCGGTGATGTCTCCTCCTGTATAGTGTATTTGGGGAGCGGTGATGTCCCCTCCTGTATAGTGTATTTGGGGAGCGGCGATGTCGCCTCCTGTATAGTGTATTTGGGGAGCGGCGATGTCTCCTCCTGTATAGTGTATTTGGGGAGCGGCGATGTCTCCTCCTGTATAGTGTATTTGGGGAGCGGCGATGTCGCCTCCTGTATAGTGTATTTGGGGAGCGGTGATGTCGCCTCCTGTATAGTGTATTTGGGGAGCGGCGATGTCTCCTCCTGTATAGTGTATTTGGGGAGCGGCGATGTCCCCTCCTGTATAGTGTATTTGGGGAGCGGTGATGTCTCCTCCTGTATAGTGTATTTGGGGAGCGGTGATGTCTCCTCCTGTATAGTGTATTTGGGGAGCGGCGATGTCCCCTCCTGTATAGTGTATTTGGGGAGCGGTGATGTCTCCTCCTGTATAGTGTATTTGGGGAGCGGCGATGTCCCCTCCTGTATAGTGTATTTGGGGAGCGGTGATGTCTCCTCCTGTATAGTGTATTTGGGGTTCGGTGATGTCTCCTCCTGTATAGTGTATTTGGGGAGCGGCGATGTCGCCTCCTGTATAGTGTATTTGGGGAGCGGCGATGTCTCCTCCTGTATAGTGTATTTGGCGATCGGTGATGTCGCCTCCTGTATAGTGTATTTGGGGAGCGGCGATGTCCCCTCCTGTATAGTGTATTTGGGGAGCGGTGATGTCTCCTCCTGTATAGTGTATTTGGCGATCGGTGATGTCTCCTCCTGTATAGTGTATTTGGGGAGCGGCGATGTCGCCTCCTGTATAGTGTATTTGGGGAGCGGCGATGTCGCCTCCTGTATAGTGTATTTGGGGAGCGGCGATGTCCCCTCCTGTATAGTGTATTTGGGGAGCGGTGATGTCTCCTCCTGTATAGTGTATTTGGGGAGCGGTGATGTCGCCTCCTGTATAGTGTATTTGGGGAGCGGCGATGTCGCCTCCTGTATAGTGTATTTGGGGAGCGGTGATGTCTCCTCCTGTATAGTGTATTTGGGGAGCGGCGATGTCTCCTCCTGTATAGTGTATTTGGGGAGCGGCGATGTCGCCTCCTGTATAGTGTATTTGGGGAGCGGTGATGTCTCCTCCTGTATAGTGTATTTGGGGAGCGGCGATGTCTCCTCCTGTATAGTGTATTTGGGGAGCGGTGATGTCTCCTCCTGTATAGTGTATTTGGGGAGCGGCGATGTCTCCTCCTGTATAGTGTATTTGGGGAGCGGTGATGTCTCCTCCTGTATAGTGTATTTGGGGAGCGGTGATGTCGCCTCCTGTATAGTGTATTTGGGGAGCGGCGATGTCTCCTCCTGTATAGTGTATTTGGGGAGCGGCGATGTCTCCTCCTGTATAGTGTATTTGGGGAGCGGCGATGTCTCCTCCTGTATAGTGTATTTGGGGAGCGGTGATGTCTCCTCCTGTATAGTGTATTTGGGGAGCGGTGATGTCTCCTCCTGTATAGTGTATTTGGGGAGCGGTGATGTCTCCTCCTGTATAGTGTATTTGGGGAGCGGTGATGTCTCCTCCTGTATAGTGTATTTGGGGAGCGGCGATGTCGCCTCCTGTATAGTGTATTTGGGGATCGGTGATGTCTCCTCCTGTATAGTGTATTTGGGGAGCGGCGATGTCCCCTCCTGTATAGTGTATTTGGGGAGCGGTGATGTCTCCTCCTGTATAGTGTATTTGGGGAGCGGTGATGTCGCCTCCTGTATAGTGTATTTGGGGAGCGGCGATGTCGCCTCCTGTATAGTGTATTTGGGGAGGGGTGATGTCTCCTCCTGTATAGTGTATTTGGGGAGCGGCGATGTCGCCTCCTGTATAGTGTATTTGGGGAGCGGTGATGTCTCCTCCTGTATAGTGTATTTGGGGAGCGGCGATGTCTCCTCCTGTATAGTGTATTTGGGGAGCGGTGATGTCTCCTCCTGTATAGTGTATTTGGGGAGCGGCGATGTCTCCATCTGTATAGTGTATTTGGGGAGCGGCGATGTCTCCTCCTGTATAGTGTATTTGGGGAGCGGCGATGTCTCCATCTGTATAGTGTATTTGGGGAGCGGCGATGTCTCCATCTGTATAGTGTATTTGGGGAGCGGCGATGTCTCCTCCTGTATAGTGTATTTGGGGAGCGGCGATGTCTCCATCTGTATAGTGTATTTGGGGAGCGGTGATGTCGCCTCCTGTATAGTGTATTTGGGGAGCGGCGATGTCGCCTCCTGTATAGTGTATTTGGGGAGCGGCGATGTCTCCTCCTGTATAGTGTATTTGGGGAGCGGTGATGTCTCCTCCTGTATAGTGTATTTGGGGAGCGGCGATGTCTCCATCTGTATAGTGTATTTGGCGATCGGCGATGTCTCCTCCTGTATAGTGTATTTGGGGAGCGGTGATGTCGCCTCCTGTATAGTGTATTTGGGGAGCGGTGATGTCTCCTCCTGTATAGTGTATTTGGGGAGCGGTGATGTCTCCTCCTGTATAGTGTATTTGGGGAGCGGTGATGTCTCCTCCTGTATAGTGTATTTGGGGAGCGGTGATGTCCCCTCCTGTATAGTGTATTTGGGGATCGGTGATGTCGCCTCCTGTATAGTGTATTTGGGGAGCGGTGATGTCGCCTCCTGTATAGTGTATTTGGGGAGCGGCGATGTCTCCTCCTGTATAGTGTATTTGGGGAGCGGCGATGTCTCCTCCTGTATAGTGTATTTGGGGAGCGGCGATGTCGCCTCCTGTATAGTGTATTTGGGGAGCGGCGATGTCGCCTCCTGTATAGTGTATTTGGGGAGCGGTGATGTCGCCTCCTGTATAGTGTATTTGGGGAGCGGCGATGTCTCCTCCTGTATAGTGTATTTGGGGGAGCGGCGATGTCTCCTCCTGTATAGTGTATTTGGGGAGCGGCGATGTCCCCTCCTGTATAGTGTATTTGGGGAGCGGCGATGTCTCCTCCTGTATAGTGTATTTGGGGAGCGGTGATGTCCCCTCCTGTATAGTGTATTTGGGGAGCGGTGATGTCTCCTCCTGTATAGTGTATTTGGGGAGCGGTGATGTCTCCTCCTGTATAGTGTATTTGGGGAGCGGCGATGTCGCCTCCTGTATAGTGTATTTGGGGAGCGGTGATGTCCCCTCCTGTATAGTGTATTTGGGGAGCGGCGATGTCTCCTCCTGTATAGTGTATTTGGGGAGCGGTGATGTCGCCTCCTGTATAGTGTATTTGGGGAGCGGTGATGTCTCCTCCTGTATAGTGTATTTGGGGAGCGGTGATGTCTCCTCCTGTATAGTGTATTTGGGGAGCGGTGATGTCGCCTCCTGTATAGTGTATTTGGGGAGCGGTGATGTCGCCTCCTGTATAGTGTATTTGGGGAGCGGTGATGTCGCCTCCTGTATAGTGTATTTGGGGAGCGGTGATGTCGCCTCCTGTATAGTGTATTTGGGGAGCGGTGATGTCTCCTCCTGTATAGTGTATTTGGGGAGCGGTGATGTCGCCTCCTGTATAGTGTATTTGGGGAGCGGCGATGTCGCCTCCTGTATAGTGTATTTGGGGAGCGGCGATGTCGCCTCCTGTATAGTGTATTTGGGGAGCGGCGATGTCTCCTCCTGTATAGTGTATTTGGGGAGCGGCGATGTCGCCTCCTGTATAGTGTATTTGGGGAGCGGTGATGTCGCCTCCTGTATAGTGTATTTGGGGAGCGGTGATGTCGCCTCCTGTATAGTGTATTTGGGGAGCGGTGATGTCGCCTCCTGTATAGTGTATTTGGGGAGCGGTGATGTCGCCTCCTGTATAGTGTATTTGGGGAGCGGTGATGTCTCCTCCTGTATAGTGTATTTGGGGAGCGGTGATGTCCCCTCCTGTATAGTGTATTTGGGGAGCGGCGATGTCGCCTCCTGTATAGTGTATTTGGGGAGCGGCGATGTCGCCTCCTGTATAGTGTATTTGGGGAGCGGTGATGTCTCCTCCTGTATAGTGTATTTGGGGAGCGGCGATGTCGCCTCCTGTATAGTGTATTTGGGGAGCGGTGATGTCTCCTCCTGTATAGTGTATTTGGGGAGCGGTGATGTCTCCTCCTGTATAGTGTATTTGGGGAGCGGTGATGTCTCCTCCTGTATAGTGTGTTTGGGGAGCGGTGATGTCTCCTCCTGTATAGTGTATTTGGGGAGCGGTGATGTCGCCTCCTGTATAGTGTATTTGGGGAGCGGTGATGTCGCCTCCTGTATAGTGTATTTGGGGAGCGGTCGATGTCGCCTCCTGTATAGTGTATTTGGGGAGCGGCGATGTCTCCTCCTGTATAGTGTATTTGGGGAGCGGTGATGTCGCCTCCTGTATAGTGTATTTGGGGAGCGGCGATGTCTCCTCCTGTATAGTGTATTTGGGGAGCGGTGATGTCTCCTCCTGTATAGTGTATTTGGGGAGCGGTGATGTCGCCTCCTGTATAGTGTATTTGGCGATCGGTGATGTCGCCTCCTGTATAGTGTATTTGGGGAGCGGTGATGTCGCCTCCTGTATAGTGTATTTGGGGAGCGGCGATGTCTCCTCCTGTATAGTGTATTTGGGGAGCGGTGATGTCGCCTCCTGTATAGTGTATTTGGGGAGCGGTGATGTCGCCTCCTGTATAGTGTATTTGGCGATCGGTGATGTCGCCTCCTGTATAGTGTATTTGGGGAGCGGTGATGTCGCCTCCTGTATAGTGTATTTGGGGAGCGGCGATGTCGCCTCCTGTATAGTGTATTTGGCGATCGGTGATGTCGCCTCCTGTATAGTGTATTTGGGGAGCGGCGATGTCTCCTCCTGTATAGTGTATTTGGGGAGCGGCGATGTCTCCTCCTGTATAGTGTATTTGGGGAGCGGTGATGTCGCCTCCTGTATAGTGTATTTGGGGAGCGGCGATGTCGCCTCCTGTATAGTGTATTTGGGGAGCGGGATGTCTCCTCCTGTATAGTGTATTTGGGGAGCGGTGATGTCTCCTCCTGTATAGTGTATTTGGGGAGCGGTGATGTCGCCTCCTGTATAGTGTATTTGGGGAGCGGCGATGTCTCCTCCTGTATAGTGTATTTGGGGAGCGGCGATGTCTCCTCCTGTATAGTGTATTTGGGGAGCGGCGATGTCGCCTCCTGTATAGTGTATTTGGGGAGCGGCGATGTCGCCTCCTGTATAGTGTATTTGGGGAGCGGGCGATGTCTCCTCCTGTATAGTGTATTTGGGGAGCGGCGATGTCTCCTCCTGTATAGTGTATTTGGGGAGCGGCGATGTCGCCTCCTGTATAGTGTATTTGGGGAGCGGTGATGTCGCCTCCTGTATAGTGTATTTGGGGAGCGGTGATGTCTCCTCCTGTATAGTGTATTTGGGGAGCGGTGATGTCTCCTCCTGTATAGTGTATTTGGGGAGCGGTGATGTCGCCTCCTGTATAGTGTATTTGGGGAGCGGTGATGTCTCCTCCTGTATAGTGTATTTGGGGAGCGGTGATGTCTCCTCCTGTATAGTGTATTTGGGGAGCGGCGATGTCGCCTCCTGTATAGTGTATTTGGGGAGCGGCGATGTCGCCTCCTGTATAGTGTATTTGGGGAGCGGTGATGTCTCCTCCTGTATAGTGTATTTGGGGAGCGGTGATGTCTCCTCCTGTATAGTGTATTTGGGGAGCGGTGATGTCGCCTCCTGTATAGTGTATTTGGGGAGCGGTGATGTCGCCTCCTGTATAGTGTATTTGGGGAGCGGCGATGTCTCCTCCTGTATAGTGTATTTGGGGAGCGGCGATGTCGCCTCCTGTATAGTGTATTTGGGGAGCGGTGATGTCGCCTCCTGTATAGTGTATTTGGGGAGCGGTGATGTCTCCTCCTGTATAGTGTATTTGGGGAGCGGTGATGTCGCCTCCTGTATAGTGTATTTGGGGAGCGGTGATGTCGCCTCCTGTATAGTGTATTTGGGGAGCGGCGATGTCGCCTCCTGTATAGTGTATTTGGGGAGCGGTGATGTCGCCCTCCTGTATAGTGTATTTGGGGAGCGGTGATGTCGCCTCCTGTATAGTGTATTTGGGGAGCGGTGATGTCTCCTCCTGTATAGTGTATTTGGGGAGCGGTGATGTCGCCTCCTGTATAGTGTATTTGGGGAGCGGTGATGTCGCCTCCTGTATAGTGTATTTGGGGAGCGGTGATGTCTCCTCCTGTATAGTGTATTTGGGGAGCGGCGATGTCGCCTCCTGTATAGTGTATTTGGGGAGCGGCGATGTCTCCTCCTGTATAGTGTATTTGGGGAGCGGCGATGTCGCCTCCTGTATAGTGTATTTGGGGAGCGGTGATGTCGCCTCCTGTATAGTGTATTTGGGGAGCGGTGATGTCGCCTCCTGTATAGTGTATTTGGGGAGCGGCGATGTCGCCTCCTGTATAGTGTATTTGGGGAGCGGTGATGTCGCCTCCTGTATAGTGTATTTGGGGAGCGGCGATGTCTCCTCCTGTATAGTGTATTTGGGGAGCGGTGATGTCGCCTCCTGTATAGTGTATTTGGGGAGCGGTGATGTCTCCTCCTGTATAGTGTATTTGGGGAGCGGCGATGTCGCCTCCTGTATAGTGTATTTGGGGAGCGGTGATGTCGCCTCCTGTATAGTGTATTTGGGGAGCGGTGATGTCTCCTCCTGTATAGTGTATTTGGGGAGCGGCGATGTCGCCTCCTGTATAGTGTATTTGGGGAGCGGTGATGTCGCCTCCTGTATAGTGTATTTGGGGAGCGGCGATGTCGCCTCCTGTATAGTGTATTTGGGGAGCGGCGATGTCGCCTCCTGTATAGTGTATTTGGGGAGCGGCTGATGTCGCCTCCTGTATAGTGTATTTGGGGAGCGGCGATGTCGCCTCCTGTATAGTGTATTTGGGGAGCGGCTGATGTCGCCTCCTGTATAGTGTATTTGGGGAGCGGCGATGTCGCCTCCTGTATAGTGTATTTGGGGAGCGGCGATGTCGCCTCCTGTATAGTGTATTTGGGGAGCGGTGATGTCGCCTCCTGTATAGTGTATTTGGGGAGCGGCGATGTCTCCTCCTGTATAGTGTATTTGGGGAGCGGTGATGTCGCCTCCTGTATAGTGTATTTGGGGAGCGGCGATGTCGCCTCCTGTATAGTGTATTTGGGGAGCGGCGATGTCTCCTCCTGTATAGTGTATTTGGGGAGCGGTGATGTCGCCTCCTGTATAGTGTATTTGGGGAGCGGTGATGTCGCCTCCTGTATAGTGTATTTGGGGAGCGGTGATGTCGCCTCCTGTATAGTGTATTTGGGGAGCGGCGATGTCTCCTCCTGTATAGTGTATTTGGGGAGCGGCGATGTCTCCTCCTGTATAGTGTATTTGGGGAGCGGTGATGTCGCCTCCTGTATAGTGTATTTGGGGAGCGGCGATGTCTCCTCCTGTATAGTGTATTTGGGGAGCGGTGATGTCTCCTCCTGTATAGTGTATTTGGGGAGCGGCGATGTCGCCTCCTGTATAGTGTATTTGGGGAGCGGCGATGTCGCCTCCTGTATAGTGTATTTGGGGAGCGGCGATGTCTCCTCCTGTATAGTGTATTTGGGGAGCGGTGATGTCTCCTCCTGTATAGTGTATTTGGGGAGCGGTGATGTCTCCTCCTGTATAGTGTATTTGGGGAGCGGCGATGTCGCCTCCTGTATAGTGTATTTGGGGAGCGGTGATGTCGCCTCCTGTATAGTGTATTTGGGGAGCGGTCGATGTCTCCTCCTGTATAGTGTATTTGGGGAGCGGCGATGTCGCCTCCTGTATAGTGTATTTGGGGAGCGGCGATGTCGCCTCCTGTATAGTGTATTTGGGGAGCGGCGATGTCGCCTCCTGTATAGTGTATTTGGGGAGCGGCGATGTCGCCTCCTGTATAGTGTATTTGGGGAGCGGTGATGTCTCCTCCTGTATAGTGTATTTGGGGAGCGGTGATGTCTCCTCCTGTATAGTGTATTTGGGGAGCGGCGATGTCGCCTCCTGTATAGTGTATTTGGGGAGCGGCGATGTCTCCTCCTGTATAGTGTATTTGGGGAGCGGTGATGTCTCCTCCTGTATAGTGTATTTGGGGAGCGGTGATGTCGCCTCCTGTATAGTGTATTTGGGGAGCGGTGATGTCGCCTCCTGTATAGTGTATTTGGGGAGCGGCGATGTCTCCTCCTGTATAGTGTATTTGGGGAGCGGCGATGTCTCCTCCTGTATAGTGTATTTGGGGAGCGGTGATGTCTCCTCCTGTATAGTGTATTTGGGGAGCGGTGATGTCTCCTCCTGTATAGTGTATTTGGGGAGCGGCGATGTCTCCTCCTGTATAGTGTATTTGGGGAGCGGCGATGTCGCCTCCTGTATAGTGTATTTGGGGAGCGGTGATGTCCCCTCCTGTATAGTGTATTTGGGGAGCGGTGATGTCGCCTCCTGTATAGTGTATTTGGGGAGCGGTGATGTCTCCTCCTGTATAGTGTATTTGGGGAGCGGCGATGTCGCCTCCTGTATAGTGTATTTGGCGAGCGGTGATGTCGCCTCCTGTATAGTGTATTTGGGGAGCGGTGATGTCGCCTCCTGTATAGTGTATTTGGGGAGCGGCGATGTCTCCTCCTGTATAGTGTATTTGGGGAGCGGCGATGTCGCCTCCTGTATAGTGTATTTGGGGAGCGGCGATGTCTCCTCCTGTATAGTGTATTTGGGGAGCGGCGATGTCTCCTCCTGTATAGTGTATTTGGGGAGCGGTGATGTCTCCTCCTGTATAGTGTATTTGGGGAGCGGTGATGTCTCCTCCTGTATAGTGTATTTGGGGAGCGGCGATGTCTCCTCCTGTATAGTGTATTTGGGGAGCGGTGATGTCCCCTCCTGTATAGTGTATTTGGGGAGCGGTGATGTCTCCTCCTGTATAGTGTATTTGGGGAGCGGCGATGTCTCCTCCTGTATAGTGTATTTGGGGAGCGGTGATGTCTCCTCCTGTATAGTGTATTTGGGGAGCGGTGATGTCTCCTCCTGTATAGTGTATTTGGGGAGCGGTGATGTCTCCTCCTGTATAGTGTATTTGGGGAGCGGTGATGTCGCCTCCTGTATAGTGTATTTGGGGAGCGGTGATGTCTCCTCCTGTATAGTGTATTTGGGGAGCGGTGATGTCTCCTCCTGTATAGTGTATTTGGGGAGCGGTGATGTCCCCTCCTGTATAGTGTATTTGGGGAGCGGTGATGTCTCCTCCTGTATAGTGTATTTGGGGAGCGGTGATGTCTCCTCCTGTATAGTGTATTTGGCGAGCGGTGATGTCCCCTCCTGTATAGTGTATTTGGGGAGCGGCGATGTCGCCTCCTGTATAGTGTATTTGGGGAGCGGCGATGTCTCCTCCTGTATAGTGTATTTGGGGAGCGGCGATGTCCCCTCCTGTATAGTGTATTTGGGGAGCGGCGATGTCGCCTCCTGTATAGTGTATTTGGGGAGCGGCGATGTCTCCTCCTGTATAGTGTATTTGGGGAGCGGCGATGTCTCCCTCCTGTATAGTGTATTTGGGGAGCGGCGATGTCGCCTCCTGTATAGTGTATTTGGGGAGCGGTCGATGTCTCCTCCTGTATAGTGTATTTGGGGAGCGGCGATGTCTCCTCCTGTATAGTGTATTTGGGGAGCGGCGATGTCTCCTCCTGTATAGTGTATTTGGGGAGCGGTGATGTCGCCTCCTGTATAGTGTATTTGGGGAGCGGTCGATGTCCCCTCCTGTATAGTGTATTTGGGGAGCGGCGATGTCTCCTCCTGTATAGTGTATTTGGGGAGCGGCTGATGTCTCCCTCCTGTATAGTGTATTTGGGGAGCGGCGATGTCGCCTCCTGTATAGTGTATTTGGGGAGCGGCGATGTCTCCTCCTGTATAGTGTATTTGGGGAGCGGCGATGTCTCCTCCTGTATAGTGTATTTGGGGAGCGGCGATGTCTCCTCCTGTATAGTGTATTTGGGGAGCGGTCGATGTCTCCTCCTGTATAGTGTATTTGGGGAGCGGCGATGTCTCCTCCTGTATAGTGTATTTGGGGAGCGGTGATGTCTCCTCCTGTATAGTGTATTTGGGGAGCGGTGATGTCTCCTCCTGTATAGTGTATTTGGGGAGCGGTGATGTCTCCTCCTGTATAGTGTATTTGGCGAGCGGTGATGTCGCCTCCTGTATAGTGTATTTGGGGAGCGGCGATGTCGCCTCCTGTATAGTGTATTTGGGGAGCGGTGATGTCTCCTCCTGTATAGTGTATTTGGGGAGCGGTGATGTCGCCTCCTGTATAGTGTATTTGGGGAGCGGCGATGTCTCCTCCTGTATAGTGTATTTGGGGAGCGGTGATGTCTCCTCCTGTATAGTGTATTTGGGGAGCGGTGATGTCTCCTCCTGTATAGTGTATTTGGGGAGCGGTGATGTCCCTCCTGTATAGTGTATTTGGGGAGCGGCGATGTCGCCTCCTGTATAGTGTATTTGGGGAGCGGCGATGTCTCCTCCTGTATAGTGTATTTGGCGATCGGTGATGTCTCCTCCTGTATAGTGTATTTGGGGAGCGGCGATGTCTCCTCCTGTATAGTGTATTTGGGGAGCGGTGATGTCGCCTCCTGTATAGTGTATTTGGGGAGCGGTGATGTCGCCTCCTGTATAGTGTATTTGGGGAGCGGCGATGTCGCCTCCTGTATAGTGTATTTGGGGAGCGGCGATGTCGCCTCCTGTATAGTGTATTTGGGGAGCGGTGATGTCGCCTCCTGTATAGTGTATTTGGGGAGCGGCGATGTCGCCTCCTGTATAGTGTATTTGGGGAGCGGTGATGTCGCCTCCTGTATAGTGTATTTGGGGAGCGGCGATGTCGCCTCCTGTATAGTGTATTTGGGGAGCGGTCGATGTCTCCTCCTGTATAGTGTATTTGGGGAGCGGTGATGTCCCCTCCTGTATAGTGTATTTGGGGAGCGGTGATGTCACTTCCTGTATAGTGTATTTGGGGAGCGGCGATGTCGCCTCCTGTATAGTGTATTTGGGGGAGCGGTGATGTCGCCTCCTGTATAGTGTATTTGGGGAGCGGCGATGTCGCCTCCTGTATAGTGTATTTGGGGAGCGGCGATGTCGCCTCCTGTATAGTGTATTTGGGGAGCGGTGATGTCGCCTCCTGTATAGTGTATTTGGGGAGCGGTGATGTCGCCTCCTGTATAGTGTATTTGGGGAGCGGCGATGTCGCCTCCTGTATAGTGTATTTGGGGAGCGGCGATGTCGCCTCCTGTATAGTGTATTTGGGGAGCGGCGATGTCGCCTCCTGTATAGTGTATTTGGGGAGCGGTGATGTCTCCTCCTGTATAGTGTATTTGGGGAGCGGTGATGTCGCCTCCTGTATAGTGTATTTGGGGAGCGGTGATGTCTCCTCCTGTATAGTGTATTTGGGGAGCGGTGATGTCTCCTCCTGTATAGTGTATTTGGGGAGCGGTGATGTCTCCTCCTGTATAGTGTATTTGGGGAGCGGTGATGTCGCCTCCTGTATAGTGTATTTGGGGAGCGGTGATGTCTCCTCCTGTATAGTGTATTTGGCGAGCGGCGATGTCTCCTCCTGTATAGTGTATTTGGGGAGCGGTGATGTCTCCTCCTGTATAGTGTATTTGGGGAGCGGCGATGTCGCCTCCTGTATAGTGTA
This sequence comes from Hyla sarda, assembly GCF_029499605.1. Taxonomy (NCBI): domain Eukaryota; kingdom Metazoa; phylum Chordata; class Amphibia; order Anura; family Hylidae; genus Hyla; species Hyla sarda. Next base: position 7,779 of record NW_026609020.1, on the reverse strand, counting down.
TTTGGGGAGCGGCGATGTCGCCTCCTGTATAGTGTATTTGGGGAGCGGTGATGTCTCCTCCTGTATAGTGTATTTGGGGAGCGGCGATGTCTCCTCCTGTATAGTGTATTTGGGGAGCGGTGATGTCTCCTCCTGTATAGTGTATTTGGGGAGCGGCGATGTCTCCTCCTGTATAGTGTATTTGGGGAGCGGTGATGTCTCCTCCTGTATAGTGTATTTGGGGAGCGGCGATGTCTCCTCCTGTATAGTGTATTTGGGGAGCGGCGATGTCGCCTCCTGTATAGTGTATTTGGGGAGCGGTGATGTCTCCTCCTGTATAGTGTATTTGGGGAGCGATGATGTCGCCTCCTGTATAGTGTATTTGGGGAGCGGTGATGTCTCCTCCTGTATAGTGTATTTGGGGAGCGGCGATGTCGCCTCCTGTATAGTGTATTTGGGAGCGGCGATGTCGCCTCCTGTATAGTGTATTTGGCGAGCGGCGATGTCTCCTCCTGTATAGTGTATTTGGGGAGCGGTGATGTCGCCTCCTGTATAGTGTATTTGGGGAGCGGTGATGTCGCCTCCTGTATATTATATTTGGGGAGCGGTGATGTCTCCTCCTGTATAGTGTATTTGGGGAGCGGCGATGTCGCCTCCTGTATAGTGTATTTGGGGAGCGGCGATGTCGCCTCCTGTATAGTGTATTTGGGGAGCGGCGATGTCTCCTCCTGTATAGTGTATTTGGGGAGCGGTGATGTCGCCTCCTGTATAGTGTATTTGGGGAGCGGAGATGTCGCCTCCTGTATAGTGTATTTGGCGATCGGTGATGTCTCCTCCTGTATAGTGTATTTGGGGAGCGGCGATGTCTCCTCCTGTATAGTGTATTTGGGGAGCGGTGATGTCTCCTCCTGTATAGTGTATTTGGGGAGCGGTGATGTCGCCTCCTGTATAGTGTATTTGGGGAGCGGTGATGTCGCCTCCTGTATAGTGTATTTGGGGAGCGGTGATGTCTCCTCCTGTATAGTGTATTTGGGGAGCGGCGATGTCGCCTCCTGTATAGTGTATTTGGGGAGCGGTGATGTCTCCTCCTGTATAGTGTATTTGGGGAGCGGTGATGTCGCCTCCTGTATAGTGTATTTGGGGAGCGGCGATGTCGCCTCCTGTATAGTGTATTTGGGGAGCGGCGATGTCGCCTCCTGTATAGTGTATTTGGGGAGCGGTGATGTCGCCTCCTGTATAGTGTATTTGGGGAGCGGCGATGTCTCCTCCTGTATAGTGTATTTGGGGAGCGGCGATGTCGCCTCCTGTATAGTGTATTTGGGGAGCGGTGATGTCTCCTCCTGTATAGTGTATTTGGGGAGCGGTGATGTCTCCTCCTGTATAGTGTATTTGGGGAGCGGTGATGTTGCCTCCTGTATAGTGTATTTGGGGAGCGGTGATGTTGCCTCCTGTATAGTGTATTTGGGGAGCGGTGATGTCGCCTCCTGTATAGTGTATTTGGGGAGCGGTGATGTCTCCTCCTGTATAGTGTATTTGGGGAGCGGCGATGTCGCCTCCTGTATAGTGTATTTGGGGAGCGGCGATGTCGCCTCCTGTATAGTGTATTTGGGGAGCGGTGATGTCTCCTCCTGTATAGTGTATTTGGGGAGCGGTGATGTCTCCTCCTGTATAGTGTATTTGGGGAGCGGTGATGTCGCCTCCTGTATAGTGTATTTGGGGAGCGGCGATGTCGCCTCCTGTATAGTGTATTTGGGGAGCGGCGATGTCGCCTCCTGTATAGTGTATTTGGGGAGCGGTGATGTCTCCTCCTGTATAGTGTATTTGGGGAGCGGCGATGTCGCCTCCTGTATAGTGTATTTGGGGAGCGGAGATGTCTCCTCCTGTATAGTGTATTTGGGGAGCGGTGATGTCGCCTCCTGTATAGTGTATTTGGGGAGCGGTGATGTCTCCTCCTGTATAGTGTATTTTGGGGAGCGGTGATGTCTCCTCCTGTATAGTGTATTTGGGGAGCGGCGATGTCGCCTCCTGTATAGTGTATTTGGGGAGCGGCGATGTCGCCTCCTGTATAGTGTATTTGGGGAGCGGTGATGTCTCCTCCTGTATAGTGTATTTGGGGAGCGGCGATGTCGCCTCCTGTATAGTGTATTTGGGGAGCGGTGATGTCGCCTCCTGTATAGTGTATTTGGGGAGCGGTGATGTCGCCTCCTGTATAGTGTATTTGGGGAGCGGTGATGTCGCCTCCTGTATACGTGTATTTGGGGAGCGGCGATGTCCCCTCCTGTATAGTGTATTTGGGGAGCGGCTGATGTCGCCTCCTGTATAGTGTATTTGGCGAGCGGCGATGTCTCCTCCTGTATAGTGTATTTGGGGAGCGGCGATGTCGCCTCCTGTATAGTGTATTTGGGGAGCGATGATGTCGCCTCCTGTATAGTGTATTTGGGGAGCGGTGATGTCGCCTCCTGTATAGTGTATTTGGGGAGCGGTGATGTCGCCTCCTGTATAGTGTATTTGGGGAGCGGTGATGTCGCCTCCTGTATAGTGTATTTGGGGATCGGCGATGTCGCCTCCTGTATAGTGTATTTGGCGATCGGTGATGTCGCCTCCTGTATAGTGTATTTGGGGAGCGGTGATGTCTCCTCCTGTATAGTGTATTTGGGGAGCGGCGATGTCTCCTCCTGTATAGTGTATTTGGGGAGCGGCGATGTCGCCCTCCTGTATAGTGTATTTGGGGAGCGGTGATGTCGCCTCCTGTATAGTGTATTTGGGGAGCGGTGATGTCTCCTCCTGTATAGTGTATTTGGGGATCGGTGATGTCTCCTCCTGTATAGTGTATTTGGGGAGCGGTGATGTCCCCTCCTGTATAGTGTATTTGGGGAGCGGCGATGTCTCCTCCTGTATAGTGTATTTGGGGAGCGGTGATGTCGCCTCCTGTATAGTGTATTTGGGGAGCGGCGATGTCGCCTCCTGTATAGTGTATTTGGGGAGCGGCGATGTCTCCTCCTGTATAGTGTATTTGGGGAGCGGTGATGTCGCCTCCTGTATAGTGTATTTGGGGAGCGGTGATGTCTCCTCCTGTATAGTGTATTTGGGGAGCGGTGATGTCGCCTCCTGTATAGTGTATTTGGCGATCGGTGATGTCGCCTCCTGTATAGTGTATTTGGGGAGCGGTGATGTCTCCTCCTGTATAGTGTATTTGGCGATCGGTGATGTCGCCTCCTGTATAGTGTATTTGGGGAGCGGTGATGTCGCCTCCTGTATAGTGTATTTGGGGAGCGGCGATGTCGCCTCCTGTATAGTGTATTTGGGGAGCGGCGATGTCTCCTCCTGTATAGTGTATTTGGGGAGCGGTGATGTCGCCTCCTGTATAGTGTATTTGGCGAGCGGTGATGTCTCCTCCTGTATAGTGTATTTGGGGAGCGGTGATGTCTCCTCCTGTATAGTGTATTTGGCGATCGGCGATGTCGCCTCCTGTATAGTGTATTTGGGGAGCGGCGATGTCTCCTCCTGTATAGTGTATTTGGGCGAGCGGTGATGTCGCCTCCTGTATAGTGTATTTGGGGAGCGGTGATGTCGCCTCCTGTATAGTGTATTTGGGGAGCGGTGATGTCTCCTCCTGTATAGTGTATTTGGGGAGCGGTGATGTCGCCTCCTGTATAGTGTATTTGGGGAGCGGTGATGTCTCCTCCTGTATAGTGTATTTGGGGAGCGGCGATGTCGCCTCCTGTATAGTGTATTTGGGGAGCGGCGATGTCGCCTCCTGTATAGTGTATTTGGGGAGCGGTGATGTCTCCTCCTGTATAGTGTATTTGGGGAGCGGTGATGTCTCCTCCTGTATAGTGTATTTGGGGAGCGGTGATGTCTCCTACTGTATAGTGTATTTGGGGAGCGGCGATGTCGCCTCCTGTATAGTGTATTTGGGGAGCGGCGATGTCTCCTCCTGTATAGTGTATTTGGGGAGCGGCGATGTCGCCTCCTGTATAGTGTATTTGGGGAGCGGCTGATGTCTCCTCCTGTATAGTGTATTTGGGGAGCGGTGATGTCGCCTCCTGTATAGTGTATTTGGGGAGCGGTGATGTCCGCCTCCTGTATAGTGTATTTGGGGAGCGGTGATGTCTCCTCCTGTATAGTGTATTTGGGGAGCGGCGATGTCGCCTCCTGTATAGTGTATTTGGGGGAGCGGCGATGTCGCCTCCTGTATAGTGTGTTTGGGGAGCGGCGATGTCGCCTCCTGTATAGTGTATTTGGGGAGCGGTGATGTCGCCTCCTGTATAGTGTATTTTGGCGAGCGGCGATGTCGCCTCCTGTATAGTGTATTTGGGGAGCGGCGATGTCGCCTCCTGTATAGTGTATTTGGGGAGCGGCGATGTCTCCTCCTGTATAGTGTATTTGGGGAGCGGTGATGTCGCCTCCTGTATAGTGTATTTGGGGAGCGGTGATGTCGCCTCCTGTATAGTGTATTTGGGGAGCGGTGATGTCGCCTCCTGTATAGTGTATTTGGGGAGCGGCGATGTCGCCTCCTGTATAGTGTATTTGGGGAGCGGTGATGTCGCCTCCTGTATAGTGTATTTGGGGAGCGGCGATGTCTCCTCCTGTATAGTGTATTTGGGGAGCGGTGATGTCGCCTCCTGTATAGTGTATTTGGGGAGCGGTGATGTCTCCTCCTGTATAGTGTATTTGGGGATCGGCGATGTCTCCTCCTGTATAGTGTATTTGGGGAGCGGTGATGTCGCCTCCTGTATAGTGTATTTGGGGAGCGGCGATGTCTCCTCCTGTATAGTGTATTTGGGGAGCGGTGATGTCGCCTCCTGTATAGTGTATTTGGGGAGCGGTGATGTCGCCTCCTGTATAGTGTATTTGGGGAGCGGCGATGTCGCCTCCTGTATAGTGTATTTGGGGAGCGGCGATGTCGCCTCCTGTATAGTGTATTTGGGGAGCGGCGATGTCGCCTCCTGTATAGTGTATTTGGGGAGCGGTGATGTCTCCTCCTGTATAGTGTATTTGGGGAGCGGTGATGTCTCCTCCTGTATAGTGTATTTGGGGAGCGGTGATGTCGCCTCCTGTATAGTGTATTTGGGGATCGCGATGTCTCCTCCTGTATAGTGTATTTGGGCGATCGGCGATGTCGCCTCCTGTATAGTGTATTTGGGGAGCGGCGATGTCGCCTCCTGTATAGTGTATTTGGGGAGCGGCGATGTCGCCTCCTGTATAGTGTATTTGGGGAGCGGCGATGTCGCCTCCTGTATAGTGTATTTGGGGAGCGGTGATGTCGCCTCCTGTATAGTGTATTTGGGGAGCGGCGATGTCGCCTCCTGTATAGTGTATTTGGGGAGCGGTGATGTCGCCTCCTGTATAGTGTATTTGGGGAGCGGAGATGTCGCCTCCTGTATAGTGTATTTGGGGAGCGGCGATGTCTCCTCCTGTATAGTGTATTTGGGGAGCGGTGATGTCTCCTCCTGTATAGTGTATTTGGGGAGCGGTGATGTCTCCTCCTGTATAGTGTATTTGGGGAGCGGTGATGTCGCCTCCTGTATAGTGTATTTGGGGAGCGGTGATGTCGCCTCCTGTATAGTGTATTTGGGGAGCGGTGATGTCTCCTCCTGTATAGTGTATTTGGGGGAGCGGTGATGTCTCCTCCTGTATAGTGTATTTGGGGAGCGGTGATGTCTCCTCCTGTATAGTGTATTTGGGGAGCGGTCGATGTCGCCTCCTGTATAGTGTATTTGGGGAGCGGTGATGTCGCCTCCTGTATAGTTGTATTTGGGGAGCGGTGATGTCGCCTCCTGTATAGTGTATTTGGGGAGCGGCGATGTCGCCTCCTGTATAGTGTATTTGGGGAGCGGTGATGTCGCCTCCTGTATAGTGTATTTGGGGAGCGGTGATGTCGCCTCCTGTATAGTGTATTTGGGGAGCGGCGATGTCGCCTCCTGTATAGTGTATTTGGGGAGCGGTGATGTCGCCTCCTGTATAGTGTATTTGGGGAGCGGCGATGTCTCCTCCTGTATAGTGTATTTGGGGAGCGGTCGATGTCTCCTCCTGTATAGTGTATTTGGGGAGCGGTGATGTCGCCTCCTGTATAGTGTATTTGGGGAGCGGTGATGTCGCCTCCTGTATAGTGTATTTGGGGAGCGGCGATGTCGCCTCCTGTATAGTGTATTTGGGGAGCGGCGATGTCGCCTCCTGTATAGTGTATTTGGGGAGCGGCGATGTCGCCTCCTGTATAGTGTATTTGGGGAGCGGCGATGTCGCCTCCTGTATAGTGTATTTGGCGATCGGTGATGTCTCCTCCTGTATAGTGTATTTGGGGAGCGGCGATGTCCCCTCCTGTATAGTGTATTTGGGCGAGCGGTGATGTCTCCTCCTGTATAGTGTATTTGGGGAGCGGTGATGTCGCCTCCTGTATAGTGTATTTGGGGAGCGGCGATGTCTCCTCCTGTATAGTGTATTTGGGGAGCGGCGATGTCTCCTCCTGTATAGTGTATTTGGGGAGCGGTGATGTCGCCTCCTGTATAGTGTATTTGGGGAGCGGCGATGTCGCCTCCTGTATAGTGTATTTGGGGAGCGGTGATGTCGCCTCCTGTATAGTGTATTTGGGGAGCGGTGATGTCGCCTCCTGTATAGTGTATTTGGGGAGCGGTGATGTCGCCTCCTGTATAGTGTATTTGGGGAGCGGGTGATGTCGCCTCCTGTATAGTGTATTTGGGGAGCGGCGATGTCGCCTCCTGTATAGTGTATTTGGGGAGCGGTGATGTCGCCTCCTGTATAGTGTATTTGGGGAGCGGCGATGTCGCCTCCTGTATAGTGTATTTGGGGAGCGGTGATGTCGCCTCCTGTATAGTGTATTTGGGGAGCGGCGATGTCGCCTCCTGTATAGTGTATTTGGGGAGCGGTGATGTCGCCTCCTGTATAGTGTATTTGGGGAGCGGTGATGTCGCCTCCTGTATAGTGTATTTGGGAGCGGCGATGTCGCCTCCTGTATAGTGTATTTGGGGAGCGGTGATGTCGCCTCCTGTATAGTGTATTTGGCGATCGGCGATGTCGCCTCCTGTATAGTGTATTTGGGGAGCGGCTGATGTCTCCTCCTGTATAGTGTATTTGGGGAGCGGCGATGTCGCCTCCTGTATAGTGTATTTGGGGAGCGGTGATGTCTCCTCCTGTATAGTGTATTTGGCGAGCGGTGATGTCTCCTCCTGTATAGTGTATTTGGGGAGCGGCGATGTCGCCCTCCTGTATAGTGTATTTGGCGATCGGTGATGTCTCCTCCTGTATAGTGTATTTGGGGAGCGGTGATGTCGCCTCCTGTATAGTGTATTTGGGGAGCGGTGATGTCTCCTCCTGTATAGTGTATTTGGGGAGCGGTGATGTCGCCTCCTGTATAGTGTATTTGGGGAGCGGTGATGTCGCCTCCTGTATAGTGTATTTGGGGAGCGGTGATGTCGCCTCCTGTATAGTGTATTTGGGGAGCGGTGATGTCGCCTCCTGTATAGTGTATTTGGGGAGCGGCGATGTCGCCTCCTGTATAGTGTATTTGGGGAGCGGTGATGTCGCCTCCTGTATAGTGTATTTGGGAGCGGCGATGTCGCCTCCTGTATAGTGTATTTGGGGAGCGGTGATGTCGCCTCCTGTATAGTGTATTTGGGGAGCGGCGATGTCGCCTCCTGTATAGTGTATTTGGGGAGCGGTGATGTCGCCTCCTGTATAGTGTATTTGGGCGAGCGGTGATGTCGCCTCCTGTATAGTGTATTTGGGGAGCGGTGATGTCTCCTCCTGTATAGTGTATTTGGGGAGCGGCGATGTCGCCTC
>NW_026609019.1:0-43559 GCF_029499605.1 Hyla sarda | reverse complement strand
TCACACATATTTGGCCTGCAACTTTCTGTGCGACAAATTCAGACAGGAAAAATCAGTATAAATCCTTAGAAAATTATCCCCCAGTGTCTCCATCTGCTGGCGGTATTGAATAAGCATTGCTGCACTGATGGGGTATGCATTAGACGAAAAAAAAGAAGAAAAAGAAGAATAATACGCCCAGAAAAGAGGCGAAAAGGAGAAAAACGTAAAAAAACGTGAAAAAAAAGTAAGAGGAAGAGAAGGGAAAAAAAGGTGGAAATGGGTTTAAAAGTGATTTCGGCGGAGAATATATATATATATATATATATATATATATATATATATATATATACGCGCACACACACACATATATATAAACGTATTCTCCGTTGAGATATTGCAGCCGCTGCTGTGTCCAGGCCCAGGAGCCTTAGCACTGTGCTGTGATGTCACTCAATACCACTGACATCACTAGGTGTAAACAACATCTCTCCTTTGCTGTGTATGTGACTATGGAGCTGTTTGGTGATGTCGTCTATTATGGCCTTCATAGAAGCAACAGGAGATTGTTGCATCCATCTAGAACCCTCAGAACTACAGTGCTATGATGTCACTCACTTCCACAGGCCTTGCAGAGTGTAAACAACAACAACCCAGCTTTGTTGTGTATGTAACCATAGGGATTTGTGATGTCACCTAGAACCTTCACAGCAGCGACAGCTTTATGAGGAGCATCAGCACTGCTCTGCCTGAGCAGAACCATCACCGCCATAGGTTGTCAAATAACCCGGATTTAACCCACACAGGTAAGTCCAATGGGGTGCAGGCATGTCCTCTATGCTTACAGCTTCCCGTGGGTGTTGGTTTGATACCGTTTGGGGACAGCCAAGGAGGCATCTGCAGGCAACAAAGGTAGGTGTGTGCTTGTGTGTGTGTTTCCTATGCAGATCCTAAGCCCAGTGTCACATGCAAGTAGGAGGAGTAAGAAGGGTTCCTGGCAAATCCGGGTTATGGATTGCATTTAAAAAGGCCCCGTGGGAGTGCAATGGGCCCCTGTCTTGCTGCTTAGCAATAATGGTATGGGTTTAGGTTCTGCTGTGTGTACTGGTGGTTGACTGCCCCCCAGCCCAGAGTGTGCATGGAAAATTGTCTGGCAGCCTCCCTGACAGCAAGCAGTGATAGTGCCCATGAAGGGGACCTTGTTGGGCCCGCCCCTTTCACGGTTATCGCTTCTCGGCCTTTTGGCTAAGATCAAGTGTAGTATCTGTTCTTATCAGTTTAATATCTGATACGTCCCCTATCTGGGGACCATATATTAAATGGATTTTTGAGAACGGGGGCCGATTTCGAAGCTTGCTTCCGTCGCCCTATGCATTGACCCGATATGGCAGTATCTTCGGGTACAGTGCACCACCCCCTTACAGGGTTAAAAAGAAAGATTCCTACTTTCATTGCTACCTGCTTGTTGGCTAGCCAGCTAGCCAGCCCTGTGGGCCTTGCTGCTGCAGCCAAAAAACAAAAGGTGGTGCTGCTGCTGCTGCTTCTGCTGCTTCTGCTTGTGTCTGGCCGCTGTTGGAGCGTCCAGGCACAGGACTTCTGCTGCTGCTGACTAAATGGCCTCCTTAATTGGATCATTTGAGTAGCCAGCACACCTGTGCAGGTAGGGCATGACATGATAGGCAGCTGCCTTGATAGCGGGTGGGTGCTGAATGTTCCTAATTGACAAAATAAGATTAATGCTTATGAAGAAATATAAAATCTCATCCCTTCCCCAATATCGCGCCACACCCCTACCCCTTAATTCCCTGGTTGAACTTGATGGACATATGTCTTTTTTCGACCGTACTAACTATGTAACTATGTAACATAACATGGGGGGGGGGGGGGGGGGTCTCCTGGCTGTTCACACAGGTGTGTCATTGCTGTACATTGACCATGCATTGCTTCTGTGGTATTGCAAAGGCAAAGACAAATGCTTCCAGCCATCCATTGCACTAATGGATTGGTCATCAGCTGGCTGTCTATGTCCCGCATCAATATAGACCAAAGTACAGAGGGTTAGGCTATGCTATTGTGCACCTACCTGATGCATCAGAAGGTGCGAGGCCCTTGCTAAATTCTGTGCACAGACTTTGAGATCTATACTTTAGACTGTATCTAAACCTGCTCCAACATGGACTGACATTCTGGCCTACTTTCAGCCGATGCGACTTGTCTGTCGCTGAACAGTCGCTTTTTATGTATTCAGCACCTATGTATAATGTTGTAAAAATGCTCTAGAAGCTAAAGTCGCAGAAATGTCACACATATTTGGCCTGCAACTTTCTGTGCGACAAATTCAGACAGGAAAAATCAGTATAAATCCTTAGAAAATTATCCCCCAGTGTCTCCATCTGCTGGCGGTATTGAATAAGCATTGCTGCACTGATGGGGTATGCATTAGACGAAAAAAAAGAAGAAAAAGAAGAATAATACGCCCAGAAAAGAGGCGAAAAGGAGAAAAACGTAAAAAAACGTGAAAAAAAAGTAAGAGGAAGAGAAGGGAAAAAAAGGTGGAAATGGGTTTAAAAGTGATTTCGGCGGAGAAATATATATATATATATATATATATATATATATATATATATATATACGCGCACACACACACATATATATAAACGTATTCTCCGTTGAGATATTGCAGCCGCTGCTGTGTCCAGGCCCAGGAGCCTTAGCACTGTGCTGTGATGTCACTCAATACCACTGACATCACTAGGTGTAAACAACATCTCTCCTTTGCTGTGTATGTGACTATGGAGCTGTTTGGTGATGTCGTCTATTATGGCCTTCATAGAAGCAACAGGAGATTGTTGCATCCATCTAGAACCCTCAGAACTACAGTGCTATGATGTCACTCACTTCCACAGGCCTTGCAGAGTGTAAACAACAACAACCCAGCTTTGTTGTGTATGTAACCATAGGGATTTGTGATGTCACCTAGAACCTTCACAGCAGCGACAGCTTTATGAGGAGCATCAGCACTGCTCTGCCTGAGCAGAACCATCACCGCCATAGGTTGTCAAATAACCCGGATTTAACCCACACAGGTAAGTCCAATGGGGTGCAGGCATGTCCTCTATGCTTACAGCTTCCCGTGGGTGTTGGTTTGATACCGTTTGGGGACAGCCAAGGAGGCATCTGCAGGCAACAAAGGTAGGTGTGTGCTTGTGTGTGTGTTTCCTATGCAGATCCTAAGCCCAGTGTCACATGCAAGTAGGAGGAGTAAGAAGGGTTCCTGGCAAATCCGGGTTATGGATTGCATTTAAAAAGGCCCCGTGGGAGTGCAATGGGCCCCTGTCTTGCTGCTTAGCAATAATGGTATGGGTTTAGGTTCTGCTGTGTGTACTGGTGGTTGACTGCCCCCCAGCCCAGAGTGTGCATGGAAAATTGTCTGGCAGCCTCCCTGACAGCAAGCAGTGATAGTGCCCATGAAGGGGACCTTGTTGGGCCCGCCCCTTTCATGGTTATCGCTTCTCGGCCTTTTGGCTAGATCAAGTGTCTGGTCAGGAGGATCCTGGGAGTTTGTCCTACCTTTTCCAAGGGGGGCTGCTACGAGGAACCGAAAAGGCGATCGACAAGATGGGTGTCCGCATCCGTTACCTTACATCCGGTGAAACGCGGATTCGTTTTTCCTTTCGCTTTGATGTTGCTGAAGACAAGCAAGAACTCGTCCAACTTTCTTATTTTGTGAAAGAAACTCTCTACAAGCTTCTTGGGGTGAAGAAAGAGAACATCGTCTGTCTCAGAGATCCTCGGAAGGGCAGCTTCATCCTAACTCTGGACTCTGCTTATGCATGCCAGAATCTTTTTGAGAAGCTGAAAAGCAATCAAGACCTTGCTGAGCTTGATGGGATCACGGTCACAGTGTTGTATACTGGAGGCGATATTCCTCTAGTTGTGTGTATGCACAATCCCTTTGTGACTGTGTCCCATATTGAGCTCTTTTTGGGGAAATACTGCAGTTCTGTTAAGTATTCCCATAAGGTGATGAATTCAGAAGACCTATGGACGGGGAAACATAAGTTTTTTGTGAAAATGAAGGAGGATGCTACTGGCATTGGAGGGTTGTGTCATCCACCCTCCAACTTTTCTATCGGTCGGGATAAGGGCTATTTGTTTTATCCCGAGATGCCTACTTTTTGTAGGAAATGTAAGAAATTCGGACATACTGTGGAAGTTTGCACGGACACTACAGTTCGCTGTGGTCGGTGCAATCAAGAAGGCCATGTTTCTAAGGACTGCGCTAAAATCGTCTGCAACATTTGTGGTGAAGAAGGCCATGCCTTTAAAGATTGCAGTCTCCGTTCCAGTGTAGCTAGATCGTGGGCTGACCGTGTAGCAGGGAGAGTGGGTGTAGTGCAAGCTGAAGTACCACCTGCGAAAGCACCCCAGCGGTCTGAGGCGCCTTCAGAAAAGCCGGCTGTAACTTCTGATGTCGTGGCGGAGCTTATGGACCTTTCTGCTGCTGTGCCTGAGACAGAGGGGAGACCTTCTGTGGAGGGTTCTGGCGGTGGAGGGTCACTAGTGAGCAGTGAAGCCATGGAGGTTGGCGTGAAGGAGATCAAGCGAAAGAAGGAACTCGGAGATGAGCCACAACTTGGCATTAAACGGCCTGTCAAAAAAAGCTCAGACGAATGTGAGGACAGTCAACATGCATGGAGGCCTTCTATAAGATCAGCGTCCGATCCAAAAAATATCAAAGAGTTCGAAAGCCCGGAGTCACCTGTGGGTTTCATATCGGACTCAAACTCCAGTAGCGAATAGCTTCCTTAAAGTGCTCCTCTCTTAATGTGAGAGGTCTAAAGAGCCCTACGAGAAGGGCTGCTTTGTTTAGTTTTTTAGAGACCTTGGACTGTTCTCTGTTCTTTTTACAAGAATGTGGAATTGAACATAGTCCAAATTATGAGGACCTTTGTCGTGGCTGGACTTTGGGACCATCGGTCTGGTCGGGTGACAATATGAACAGATCTTCAGGTGTTGGGATCTTGTTTAGAGGTTCAGATGTACAAGTTTTGTCCTTCTTAGAAATTATACCTGGTAGAGCGCTATTAGTTAATATTAAGTACAATGGCTCGGAGATTAAGCTTTTTAACATCTATGCTTCTCCTGAAAAAAATGAGAGAGCCGACTTGATTAATGATATTCAGGCTTTTATCCCAGGTTCAACACCTATTTTAATGGCTGGAGATTTTAATTGTTGTATGAGTGGTGATCATCGTGAGAGTGGAAGTGTGCATGTCAGAGTGGATAAAACAGAGAAACAGATTAAGAGTATGACTGAGGATTTTAACTTTACCGATGTCTGGAGGAGAAAATACCCAGACGACCCTGGTTACACATGGGAAAATAATGTCTGCAAATCCAGGATTGATTTTATTTTTTTATCGGAAAGTTTTAATCTAGTTGATGTTTCTCTTTTATCGAATATTTTCTCTGATCATAAGTTATTATATGCACATGTCACTTTACCTGGCCTAGAGAAAGGCAGAGGCGTTTGGAAGCTCAACACTACTTTATTAGAGGACATGAAAACAAAAAATGATTTTATTGCTGCTTATAACAAATGGAGATTGCGTCAATCCCAATATAAAAATATTTTGGATTGGTGGGAGGATGTTAAAAAGTGGACTAAACTGTTTTTTATCCGTGTGGGCATCCAAAAGGCTAAGGAGAAAAAGTTATGGTTTAAAATGTTAAACACTAAAATCCAAACATATTATAAACTAAAGCAAGCCGGGCTTGAGATGGATGATGTTATTGCTCAGACAAAGAATGAAATAAAAAATGCCATTAGTCAAAAAGGAAAAGAAATGATTTTTAACAGCAAAGTGCAATGTCTGGAGAATGATGAAAAGTGTTCAAGATTCTTTTTTAAGAAGGTGGTGGGAAAGAAAGAAATGATATCTGTAATAGAAGGGAAGATAACTAATGAAGAGATGTTGCGAGAAGCACAAGTATTTTATCAGGAGCTTTTTAATAAAAAAGATATTGATATTTCCTTTACTAATGATGTTTTAGATACCTTGGATTCAAAACTTGACAAAACTGACCAAGAGAGCCTTTGTGATGAAATCTTTTTACCTGAACTTTTAAGCACTTTTAAGAGTTTTTTAAATGGTAAAACACCTGGTTCGGATGGGTTGCCAGTTGAATTTTATCTGTGTTTTTGGTCCATTTTAAAAGATGATCTTTTAGGTATTTTTAACTGTGCTTTTAAATCTGAGATTTTACCTGCGTCCTGGAGAGATGGTGTTGTTACTCTGATTTTTAAAAAAGGAGACATCTCTAAATTAGAAAATTGGAGGCCTATTACCCTGCTAAATACAGACTATAAGGTTTTAGCAAAAATTTTAGCAAATAGGCTCAAGCAGGTAATTGCTAAGGTTATACACAGTGACCAAGTATGCGGAGTACCTGGAAGGAAAATAAGTGATCATCTAAACCTTGTAAAAGATGTTTTATGGTATCAGAAACAATGTGATCAGAAATTGGCAATTTTATCCTTGGATTTTCAAAAGGCTTATGACCGTGTTTCTCATGATTTTTTATGGTTGGTTTTAAAGAAAATGAATTTTCCTGATTTTATTGTTGGAAAAATTGCACTTTTATATAAAAACTGTTTTAGTCGTATTTTAATTAACGGTTTTTTATCCCAAGAGGTATGTTTACAGTCTGGGGTGAAACAGGGGTGCCCCCTATCACCCATTCTTTTCATATGTGCAATAGAACCTCTGTTGAATGTTTTGAGAAAAGATAAGCTCATTAGAGGAGTGCCAATCCCTGGAAGTGGAGGACAGAGCGTAAAGACGATAGCATACATGGATGATGTTAATATTCTATGTTCAGATGAACCATCCCTGAAACGTGCTATCAGACAGACAGAATTTTTTTGTGAGGGCTCTGGCTTCAAATTAAATAAAAATAAATGTGATTGCTTTGCAATAGGGAATTGGGGCAATACGGAGGTGAATGTGCAATATGATAAAATCAAAATCTTGGGTGTCATCTTTGACAATGAAAATAATGGAGAGGAAAGCTGGTCCATCGTCAAAGAGAAAGTGCAAAAGAAAATAAGTTTTTGGAAAATGAGGAAATTAACAATAGAAGGAAAAGTACTGATAATGAAAGCTTTGTTGCTACCTATCATGCTATATTTAAGCTTGGTTTTCCCACCGAGTGAACGCACCTTAAAGTTTTTAAACAAGATTTGCTTTCATTTTTTATGGGGGTCTAAAATGGATAAACTCAGGAGAGATGTAATGATGAAGACAAAGAAATTGGGGGGTAAGGATGTGCCTGATTTAAAAAGGTTTTTATATATTCACTTTTTTTCTATGTGTTTTAATGGCTTGCAAAGAAACTGTTATTGGTCTTATTTTTTAAAATATGCTGCAGGTCACATTTTTAGAAAAAGAAAGTGGATAACCTTACCTTTAACGTCCCCAATCTTATTTATTCCCCCAGCGCACTATGTGGTTTTAGAAAAGATTATTCGTATTTATGGCATTGCTAATTTTAGTCAAGAAATTTGTAGTAATGCACGAAAATTAGTTCCTGAAATCAGGAAGATAGAACAGATTTGCTTAATATCTAATTATTCCACTGAGAAATCTCTAAAAGTTTGGAGGATGGTGAATATGGGATTCTTATCTAATGACTTAAAAGATCTGGCCTGGCAGATAGCACATCAATGTTTGCCTACCAGAGAATTCCAACACAGAAGAGGATTGTGTCGAAGTGCAAAGTGCCCGAGAATGGGGTGTCCTAGTGAGGAAACAGTTTTACACATTTTTTGGAACTGTTTTTACGCCCAAGAGATATGGACTTTGATAGGACCCTTACTAAAATTCATTTCTGATCTTAATTTTTTAAATCATGAAGTTATTTTATATGGATTTTATAATGTTTTATCTGTGGAGAAGTCTCGGGTTTTGTGGATTAGTATAAATTGTATTAAAATTGCACTATGGAAGACAAGGAATATTCTTCTTTTTAAAAGAGACACTATTACCTCTAAAGATTGTGTTCGCCTAGCTCTTAGTGAGATGTATGTTTTCTATTTATTGGATAAAAAAAGATTAGGTCACAAAGTGGCTAAAAGTCTTTGGAATCTACATCTGTGGAATATGCTTTTAGCAGACTAAGTGTAATCTGGACTGCGTAAGGTCTTTTAGTCTAAGAATATTATATCTAAAAGTAAAAAATCTGTTCTTATCAGTTTAATATCTGATACGTCCCCTATCTGGGGACCATATATTAAATGGATTTTTGAGAACGGGGGCCGATTTCGAAGCTTGCTTCCGTCGCCCTATGCATTGACCCGATATGGCAGTATCTTCGGGTACAGTGCACCACCCCCTTACAGGGTTAAAAAGAAAGATTCCTACTTTCATTGCTACCTGCTTGCTGGCTAGCCAGCTAGCCAGCCCTGTGGGCCTTGCTGCTGCAGCCAAAAAACAAAAGGTGGTGCTGCTGCTGCTGCTTCTGCTGCTTCTGCTTGTGTCTGGCCGCTGTTGGAGCGTCCAGGCACAGGACTTCTGCTGCTGCTGACTAAATGGCCTCCTTAATTGGATCATTTGAGTAGCCAGCACACCTGTGCAGGTAGGGCATGACATGATAGGCAGCTGCCTTGATAGCGGGTGGGTGCTGAATGTTCCTAATTGACAAAATAAGATTAATGCTTATGAAGAAATATAAAATCTCATCCCTTCCCCAATATCGCGCCACACCCCTACCCCTTAATTCCCTGGTTGAACTTGATGGACATATGTCTTTTTTCGACCGTACTAACTATGTAACTATGTAACATAACATGGGGGGGGGGGGGGGGGGGGTCTCCTGGCTGTTCACACAGGTGTGTCATTGCTGTACATTGACCATGCATTGCTTCTGTGGTATTGCAAAGGCAAAGACAAATGCTTCCAGCCATCCATTGCACTAATGGATTGGTCATCAGCTGGCTGTCTATGTCCCGCATCAATATAGACCAAAGTACAGAGGGTTAGGCTATGCTATTGTGCACCTACCTGATGCATCAGAAGGTGCGAGGCCCTTGCTAAATTCTGTGCACAGACTTTGAGATCTATACTTTAGACTGTATCTAAACCTGCTCCAACATGGACTGACATTCTGGCCTACTTTCAGCCGATGCGACTTGTCTGTCGCTGAACAGTCGCTTTTTATGTATTCAGCACCTATGTATAATGTTGTAAAAATGCTCTAGAAGCTAAAGTCGCAGAAATGTCACACATATTTGGCCTGCAACTTTCTGTGCGACAAATTCAGACAGGAAAAATCAGTATAAATCCTTAGAAAATTATCCCCCAGTGTCTCCATCTGCTGGCGGTATTGAATAAGCATTGCTGCACTGATGGGGTATGCATTAGACGAAAAAAAAGAAGAAAAAGAAGAATAATACGCCCAGAAAAGAGGCGAAAAGGAGAAAAACGTAAAAAAACGTGAAAAAAAAGTAAGAGGAAGAGAAGGGAAAAAAAGGTGGAAATGGGTTTAAAAGTGATTTCGGCGGAGAAATATATATATATATATATATATATATATATATATATATATATATACGCGCACACACACACATATATATAAACGTATTCTCCGTTGAGATATTGCAGCTGCTGCTGTGTCCAGGCCCAGGAGCCTTAGCACTGTGCTGTGATGTCACTCAATACCACTGACATCACTAGGTGTAAACAACATCTCTCCTTTGCTGTGTATGTGACTATGGAGCTGTTTGGTGATGTCGTCTATTATGGCCTTCATAGAAGCAACAGGAGATTGTTGCATCCATCTAGAACCCTCAGAACTACAGTGCTATGATGTCACTCACTTCCACAGGCCTTGCAGAGTGTAAACAACAACAACCCAGCTTTGTTGTGTATGTAACCATAGGGATTTGTGATGTCACCTAGAACCTTCACAGCAGCGACAGCTTTATGAGGAGCATCAGCACTGCTCTGCCTGAGCAGAACCATCACCGCCATAGGTTGTCAAATAACCCGGATTTAACCCACACAGGTAAGTCCAATGGGGTGCAGGCATGTCCTCTATGCTTACAGCTTCCCGTGGGTGTTGGTTTGATACCGTTTGGGGACAGCCAAGGAGGCATCTGCAGGCAACAAAGGTAGGTGTGTGCTTGTGTGTGTGTTTCCTATGCAGATCCTAAGCCCAGTGTCACATGCAAGTAGGAGGAGTAAGAAGGGTTCCTGGCAAATCCGGGTTATGGATTGCATTTAAAAAGGCCCCGTGGGAGTGCAATGGGCCCCTGTCTTGCTGCTTAGCAATAATGGTATGGGTTTAGGTTCTGCTGTGTGTACTGGTGGTTGACTGCCCCCCAGCCCAGAGTGTGCATGGAAAATTGTCTGGCAGCCTCCCTGACAGCAAGCAGTGATAGTGCCCATGAAGGGGACCTTGTTGGGCCCGCCCCTTTCACGGTTATCGCTTCTCGGCCTTTTGGCTAAGATCAAGTGTAGTATCTGTTCTTATCAGTTTAATATCTGATACGTCCCCTATCTGGGGACCATATATTAAATGGATTTTTGAGAACGGGGGCCGATTTCGAAGCTTGCTTCCGTCGCCCTATGCATTGACCCGATATGGCAGTATCTTCGGGTACAGTGCACCACCCCCTTACAGGGTTAAAAAGAAAGATTCCTACTTTCATTGCTACCTGCTTGCTGGCTAGCCAGCTAGCCAGCCCTGTGGGCCTTGCTGCTGCAGCCAAAAAACAAAAGGTGGTGCTGCTGCTGCTGCTTCTGCTGCTTCTGCTTGTGTCTGGCCGCTGTTGGAGCGTCCAGGCACAGGACTTCTGCTGCTGCTGACTAAATGGCCTCCTTAATTGGATCATTTGAGTAGCCAGCACACCTGTGCAGGTAGGGCATGACATGATAGGCAGCTGCCTTGATAGCGGGTGGGTGCTGAATGTTCCTAATTGACAAAATAAGATTAATGCTTATGAAGAAATATAAAATCTCATCCCTTCCCCAATATCGCGCCACACCCCTACCCCTTAATTCCCTGGTTGAACTTGATGGACATATGTCTTTTTTCGACCGTACTAACTATGTAACTATGTAACATAACATGGGGGGGGGGGGGGGGGGGTCTCCTGGCTGTTCACACAGGTGTGTCATTGCTGTACATTGACCATGCATTGCTTCTGTGGTATTGCAAAGGCAAAGACAAATGCTTCCAGCCATCCATTGCACTAATGGATTGGTCATCAGCTGGCTGTCTATGTCCCGCATCAATATAGACCAAAGTACAGAGGGTTAGGCTATGCTATTGTGCACCTACCTGATGCATCAGAAGGTGCGAGGCCCTTGCTAAATTCTGTGCACAGACTTTGAGATCTATACTTTAGACTGTATCTAAACCTGCTCCAACATGGACTGACATTCTGGCCTACTTTCAGCCGATGCGACTTGTCTGTCGCTGAACAGTCGCTTTTTATGTATTCAGCACCTATGTATAATGTTGTAAAAATGCTCTAGAAGCTAAAGTCGCAGAAATGTCACACATATTTGGCCTGCAACTTTCTGTGCGACAAATTCAGACAGGAAAAATCAGTATAAATCCTTAGAAAATTATCCCCCAGTGTCTCCATCTGCTGGCGGTATTGAATAAGCATTGCTGCACTGATGGGGTATGCATTAGACGAAAAAAAAGAAGAAAAAGAAGAATAATACGCCCAGAAAAGAGGCGAAAAGGAGAAAAACGTAAAAAAACGTGAAAAAAAAGTAAGAGGAAGAGAAGGGAAAAAAAGGTGGAAATGGGTTTAAAAGTGATTTCGGCGGAGAAATATATATATATATATATATATATATATATATATATATATACGCGCACACACACACATATATATAAACGTATTCTCCGTTGAGATATTGCAGCCGCTGCTGTGTCCAGGCCCAGGAGCCTTAGCACTGTGCTGTGATGTCACTCAATACCACTGACATCACTAGGTGTAAACAACATCTCTCCTTTGCTGTGTATGTGACTATTGAGCTGTTTGGTGATGTCGTCTATTATGGCCTTCATAGAAGCAACAGGAGATTGTTGCATCCATCTAGAACCCTCAGAACTACAGTGCTATGATGTCACTCACTTCCACAGGCCTTGCAGAGTGTAAACAACAACAACCCAGCTTTGTTGTGTATGTAACCATAGGGATTTGTGATGTCACCTAGAACCTTCACAGCAGCGACAGCTTTATGAGGAGCATCAGCACTGCTCTGCCTGAGCAGAACCATCACCGCCATAGGTTGTCAAATAACCCGGATTTAACCCACACAGGTAAGTCCAATGGGGTGCAGGCATGTCCTCTATGCTTACAGCTTCCCGTGGGTGTTGGTTTGATACCGTTTGGGGACAGCCAAGGAGGCATCTGCAGGCAACAAAGGTAGGTGTGTGCTTGTGTGTGTGTTTCCTATGCAGATCCTAAGCCCAGTGTCACATGCAAGTAGGAGGAGTAAGAAGGGTTCCTGGCAAATCCGGGTTATGGATTGCATTTAAAAAGGCCCCGTGGGAGTGCAATGGGCCCCTGTCTTGCTGCTTAGCAATAATGGTATGGGTTTAGGTTCTGCTGTGTGTACTGGTGGTTGACTGCCCCCCAGCCCAGAGTGTGCATGGAAAATTGTCTGGCAGCCTCCCTGACAGCAAGCAGTGATAGTGCCCATGAAGGGGACCTTGTTGGGCCCGCCCCTTTCACGGTTATCGCTTCTCGGCCTTTTGGCTAAGATCAAGTGTAGTATCTGTTCTTATCAGTTTAATATCTGATACGTCCCCTATCTGGGGACCATATATTAAATGGATTTTTGAGAACGGGGGCCGATTTCGAAGCTTGCTTCCGTCGCCCTATGCATTGACCCGATATGGCAGTATCTTCGGGTACAGTGCACCACCCCCTTACAGGGTTAAAAAGAAAGATTCCTACTTTCATTGCTACCTGCTTGCTGGCTAGCCAGCTAGCCAGCCCTGTGGGCCTTGCTGCTGCAGCCAAAAAACAAAAGGTGGTGCTGCTGCTGCTGCTTCTGCTGCTTCTGCTTGTGTCTGGCCGCTGTTGGAGCGTCCAGGCACAGGACTTCTGCTGCTGCTGACTAAATGGCCTCCTTAATTGGATCATTTGAGTAGCCAGCACACCTGTGCAGGTAGGGCATGACATGATAGGCAGCTGCCTTGATAGCGGGTGGGTGCTGAATGTTCCTAATTGACAAAATAAGATTAATGCTTATGAAGAAATATAAAATCTCATCCCTTCCCCAATATCGCGCCACACCCCTACCCCTTAATTCCCTGGTTGAACTTGATGGACATATGTCTTTTTTCGACCGTACTAACTATGTAACTATGTAACATAACATGGGGGGGGGTCTCCTGGCTGTTCACACAGGTGTGTCATTGCTGTACATTGACCATGCATTGCTTCTGTGGTATTGCAAAGGCAAAGACAAATGCTTCCAGCCATCCATTGCACTAATGGATTGGTCATCAGCTGGCTGTCTATGTCCCGCATCAATATAGACCAAAGTACAGAGGGTTAGGCTATGCTATTGTGCACCTACCTGATGCATCAGAAGGTGCGAGGCCCTTGCTAAATTCTGTGCACAGACTTTGAGATCTATACTTTAGACTGTATCTAAACCTGCTCCAACATGGACTGACATTCTGGCCTACTTTCAGCCGATGCGACTTGTCTGTCGCTGAACAGTCGCTTTTTATGTATTCAGCACCTATGTATAATGTTGTAAAAATGCTCTAGAAGCTAAAGTCGCAGAAATGTCACACATATTTGGCCTGCAACTTTCTGTGCGACAAATTCAGACAGGAAAAATCAGTATAAATCCTTAGAAAATTATCCCCCAGTGTCTCCATCTGCTGGCGGTATTGAATAAGCATTGCTGCACTGATGGGGTATGCATTAGACGAAAAAAAAGAAGAAAAAGAAGAATAATACGCCCAGAAAAGAGGCGAAAAGGAGAAAAACGTAAAAAAACGTGAAAAAAAAGTAAGAGGAAGAGAAGGGAAAAAAAGGTGGAAATGGGTTTAAAAGTGATTTCGGCGGAGAAATATATATATATATATATATATATATATATATATATATATATACGCGCACACACACACATATATATAAACGTATTCTCCGTTGAGATATTGCAGCCGCTGCTGTGTCCAGGCCCAGGAGCCTTAGCACTGTGCTGTGATGTCACTCAATACCACTGACATCACTAGGTGTAAACAACATCTCTCCTTTGCTGTGTATGTGACTATGGAGCTGTTTGGTGATGTCGTCTATTATGGCCTTCATAGAAGCAACAGGAGATTGTTGCATCCATCTAGAACCCTCAGAACTACAGTGCTATGATGTCACTCACTTCCACAGGCCTTGCAGAGTGTAAACAACAACAACCCAGCTTTGTTGTGTATGTAACCATAGGGATTTGTGATGTCACCTAGAACCTTCACAGCAGCGACAGCTTTATGAGGAGCATCAGCACTGCTCTGCCTGAGCAGAACCATCACCGCCATAGGTTGTCAAATAACCCGGATTTAACCCACACAGGTAAGTCCAATGGGGTGCAGGCATGTCCTCTATGCTTACAGCTTCCCGTGGGTGTTGGTTTGATACCGTTTGGGGACAGCCAAGGAGGCATCTGCAGGCAACAAAGGTAGGTGTGTGCTTGTGTGTGTGTTTCCTATGCAGATCCTAAGCCCAGTGTCACATGCAAGTAGGAGGAGTAAGAAGGGTTCCTGGCAAATCCGGGTTATGGATTGCATTTAAAAAGGCCCCGTGGGAGTGCAATGGGCCCCTGTCTTGCTGCTTAGCAATAATGGTATGGGTTTAGGTTCTGCTGTGTGTACTGGTGGTTGACTGCCCCCCAGCCCAGAGTGTGCATGGAAAATTGTCTGGCAGCCTCCCTGACAGCAAGCAGTGATAGTGCCCATGAAGGGGACCTTGTTGGGCCCGCCCCTTTCACGGTTATCGCTTCTCGGCCTTTTGGCTAAGATCAAGTGTAGTATCTGTTCTTATCAGTTTAATATCTGATACGTCCCCTATCTGGGGACCATATATTAAATGGATTTTTGAGAACGGGGGCCGATTTCGAAGCTTGCTTCCGTCGCCCTATGCATTGACCCGATATGGCAGTATCTTCGGGTACAGTGCACCACCCCCTTACAGGGTTAAAAAGAAAGATTCCTACTTTCATTGCTACCTGCTTGCTGGCTAGCCAGCTAGCCAGCCCTGTGGGCCTTGCTGCTGCAGCCAAAAAACAAAAGGTGGTGCTGCTGCTGCTGCTTCTGCTGCTTCTGCTTGTGTCTGGCCGCTGTTGGAGCGTCCAGGCACAGGACTTCTGCTGCTGCTGACTAAATGGCCTCCTTAATTGGATCATTTGAGTAGCCAGCACACCTGTGCAGGTAGGGCATGACATGATAGGCAGCTGCCTTGATAGCGGGTGGGTGCTGAATGTTCCTAATTGACAAAATAAGATTAATGCTTATGAAGAAATATAAAATCTCATCCCTTCCCCAATATCGCGCCACACCCCTACCCCTTAATTCCCTGGTTGAACTTGATGGACATATGTCTTTTTTCGACCGTACTAACTATGTAACTATGTAACATAACATGGGGGGGGGGGGGGGGTCTCCTGGCTGTTCACACAGGTGTGTCATTGCTGTACATTGACCATGCATTGCTTCTGTGGTATTGCAAAGGCAAAGACAAATGCTTCCAGCCATCCATTGCACTAATGGATTGGTCATCAGCTGGCTGTCTATGTCCCGCATCAATATAGACCAAAGTACAGAGGGTTAGGCTATGCTATTGTGCACCTACCTGATGCATCAGAAGGTGCGAGGCCCTTGCTAAATTCTGTGCACAGACTTTGAGATCTATACTTTAGACTGTATCTAAACCTGCTCCAACATGGACTGACATTCTGGCCTACTTTCAGCCGATGCGACTTGTCTGTCGCTGAACAGTCGCTTTTTATGTATTCAGCACCTATGTATAATGTTGTAAAAATGCTCTAGAAGCTAAAGTCGCAGAAATGTCACACATATTTGGCCTGCAACTTTCTGTGCGACAAATTCAGACAGGAAAAATCAGTATAAATCCTTAGAAAATTATCCCCCAGTGTCTCCATCTGCTGGCGGTATTGAATAAGCATTGCTGCACTGATGGGGTATGCATTAGACGAAAAAAAAGAAGAAAAAGAAGAATAATACGCCCAGAAAAGAGGCGAAAAGGAGAAAAACGTAAAAAAACGTGAAAAAAAAGTAAGAGGAAGAGAAGGGAAAAAAAGGTGGAAATGGGTTTAAAAGTGATTTTGGCGGAGAAATATATATATATATATATATATATATATATATATATATATATATACGCGCACACACACACATATATATAAACGTATTCTCCGTTGAGATATTGCAGCCGCTGCTGTGTCCAGGCCCAGGAGCCTTAGCACTGTGCTGTGATGTCACTCAATACCACTGACATCACTAGGTGTAAACAACATCTCTCCTTTGCTGTGTATGTGACTATGGAGCTGTTTGGTGATGTCGTCTATTATGGCCTTCATAGAAGCAACAGGAGATTGTTGCATCCATCTAGAACCCTCAAAACTACAGTGCTATGATGTCACTCACTTCCACAGGCCTTGCAGAGTGTAAACAACAACAACCCAGCTTTGTTGTGTATGTAACCATAGGGATTTGTGATGTCACCTAGAACCTTCACAGCAGCGACAGCTTTATGAGGAGCATCAGCACTGCTCTGCCTGAGCAGAACCATCACCGCCATAGGTTGTCAAATAACCCGGATTTAACCCACACAGGTAAGTCCAATGGGGTGCAGGCATGTCCTCTATGCTTACAGCTTCCCGTGGGTGTTGGTTTGATACCGTTTGGGGACAGCCAAGGAGGCATCTGCAGGCAACAAAGGTAGGTGTGTGCTTGTGTGTGTGTTTCCTATGCAGATCCTGAGCCCAGTGTCACATGCAAGTAGGAGGAGTAAGAAGGGTTCCTGGCAAATCCGGGTTATGGATTGCATTTAAAAAGGCCCCGTGGGAGTGCAATGGGCCCCTGTCTTGCTGCTTAGCAATAATGGTATGGGTTTAGGTTCTGCTGTGTGTACTGGTGGTTGACTGCCCCCCAGCCCAGAGTGTGCATGGAAAATTGTCTGGCAGCCTCCCTGACAGCAAGCAGTGATAGTGCCCATGAAGGGGACCTTGTTGGGCCCGCCCCTTTCACGGTTATCGCTTCTCGGCCTTTTGGCTAAGATCAAGTGTAGTATCTGCTCACTTGGTCTGGTCAGAGGGTGTCTGGGGTACCCGGCTCCTTGGCCTGGGGGGATCGTCCTTCTTAACGGAGGGACTTCACCCCCCTGCTGCTATTAGGGAGCCGGCTTAGTCCCCAGACAACGGGAGGCGATCACCCTTCACTGCCCACTCTTTGGTGGGGGAGTGTTTTTCTGTCCCTGCCTGGACACGCCTATTGAAGATGGAAGAGATCATGGACACCTCTCAATCTGTTGGAGAGGAGGTTCCTTTTTTTGGGAAGATCAAGAATGGGGTCCGGATCCTGCTGAAAGACCTTGAGAAGAAAAGAAGAGGACTTTCCTTTGTAATGGAGGAAATTCTTTTTGGAGTTTTGGAAATTGCAAAGACACAAATCCTTTCCATGTTGGAATTTCCAAAGAAAGGGTGCTTTGATGTTATTTTGGTTTCCGAAGAGGATTATGATTTATTTTGGAAGAAATTTGAGACAATCAAGTCTGATCCAGTGTGGGAGGGCGTGGAAGTCATTCCCCACTTTCCCAGGAGAGAAAGAATTTTAACGGTGAGGATGTATAGTCCTTACGTCCCTGAGGAGGATATTATAATTCTTTTGACCCAATTTTGTGAGGAAATTGCGCCACTTGGGAAAATTTATAATCAGTATGGAGTCTGGACAACAAAGTGGAGATTTAAAGTAAAGTTCAAGGAAGACGCAGATGGAAGAGTTCTTTATCCCCCTGCCCGTTTTAAAATAGGGGTTATCAATGGAGATATGTTTTTTGCAGGTATGCAGAATTTCTGTAGAAAATGCAAGAAATATGGCCATTTAAAGGAAGAGTGCACCTCAATGTGGTGCCAAAAATGCCAAAAAGAAGGTCATGAAATCGAATCCTGTAGCCAAAAAAGTAAATGTAATTTATGTAACAAAATTGGTCACATGTATGTGAACTGTCCAAAGAGGAAGAAGAAAAGAGAAGAAGAAGTTTCTGAACAAGAGCCAGAAATTAAAAGATCTGTGGTAACCCAAGAGCCAAAAATTGTTGGAAAAGAGATGATAGTAGAAGAAAAGAACATTGGAGAGCATAAGAGTAAAAAGAAAAATGAAGAGCCGGTGAGAGATTTAAGAGGATATTCAGGGTCTTTCCAAACTATTTTGGAGAGAGCTCCAGATGAGGAAAGAGAATTGTTCTTACAGGACCTGGATAATCTATTATCCACCTTTAAAGCCAAGTTGCCTGCAGTAAGAAACAAAGTTTATGATTCTTTTCGCCCTGACGTGGATCGATTTATGGTAACTTATAAAATACCGGCCTGGTTGGCCATCCCAGTAAAAAGGGAAATGGAAAAAGGAAGCTTAACCTATGGTTTAATTGATTACTTGGCAGTTTACGCCCGGAGAAAGGGAATGAATTTGTTATAATTTTGGAATGTTTATTATTTTTATTGTTGTTATAATATTTTATTTCAATTTGTCTTTTTTTAGGAATAAATAAAAGTGTTACCTGATGATGAACAAAACAATCGAGTCCATATAAGATCTTGGAGCTCTGATTGAGTTCTGAGGGCTAACTTAAAAAAAAATCTGTTCTTATCAGTTTAATATCTGATACGTCCCCTATCTGGGGACCATATATTAAATGGATTTTTGAGAACGGGGGCCGATTTCGAAGCTTGCTTCCGTCGCCCTATGCATTGACCCGATATGGCAGTATCTTCGGGTACAGTGCACCACCCCCTTACAGGGTTAAAAAGAAAGATTCCTACTTTCATTGCTACCTGCTTGCTGGCTAGCCAGCTAGCCAGCCCTGTGGGCCTTGCCTGCAGCCAAAAAACAAAAGGTGGTGCTGCTGCTGCTGCTTCTGCTGCTTCTGCTTGTGTCTGGCCGCTGTTGGAGCGTCCAGGCACAGGACTTCTGCTGCTGCTGACTAAATGGCCTCCTTAATTGGATCATTTGAGTAGCCAGCACACCTGTGCAGGTAGGGCATGACATGATAGGCAGCTGCCTTGATAGCGGGTGGGTGCTGAATGTTCCTAATTGACAAAATAAGATTAATGCTTATGAAGAAATATAAAATCTCATCCCTTCCCCAATATCGCGCCACACCCCTACCCCTTAATTCCCTGGTTGAACTTGATGGACATATGTCTTTTTTCGACCGTACTAACTATGTAACTATGTAACATAACATGGGGGGGGGGGGGGGGGGGTCTCCTGGCTGTTCACACAGGTGTGTCATTGCTGTACATTGACCATGCATTGCTTCTGTGGTATTGCAAAGGCAAAGACAAATGCTTCCAGCCATCCATTGCACTAATGGATTGGTCATCAGCTGGCTGTCTATGTCCCGCATCAATATAGACCAAAGTACAGAGGGTTAGGCTATGCTATTGTGCACCTACCTGATGCATCAGAAGGTGCGAGGCCCTTGCTAAATTCTGTGCACAGACTTTGAGATCTATACTTTAGACTGTATCTAAACCTGCTCCAACATGGACTGACATTCTGGCCTACTTTCAGCCGATGCGACTTGTCTGTCGCTGAACAGTCGCTTTTTATGTATTCAGCACCTATGTATAATGTTGTAAAAATGCTCTAGAAGCTAAAGTCGCAGAAATGTCACACATATTTGGCCTGCAACTTTCTGTGCGACAAATTCAGACAGGAAAAATCAGTATAAATCCTTAGAAAATTATCCCCCAGTGTCTCCATCTGCTGGCGGTATTGAATAAGCATTGCTGCACTGATGGGGTATGCATTAGACGAAAAAAAAGAAGAAAAAGAAGAATAATATGCCCAGAAAAGAGGCGAAAAGGAGAAAAACGTAAAAAAACGTGAAAAAAAAGTAAGAGGAAGAGAAGGGAAAAAAAGGTGGAAATGGGTTTAAAAGTGATTTCGGCGGAGAAATATATATATATATATATATATATATATATATATATATATATATATATATATATATATATACGCGCACACACACACATATATATAAACGTATTCTCCGTTGAGATATTGCAGCCGCTGCTGTGTCCAGGCCCAGGAGCCTTAGCACTGTGCTGTGATGTCACTCAATACCACTGACATCACTAGGTGTAAACAACATCTCTCCTTTGCTGTGTATGTGACTATGGAGCTGTTTGGTGATGTCGTCTATTATGGCCTTCATAGAAGCAACAGGAGATTGTTGCATCCATCTAGAACCCTCAGAACTACAGTGCTATGATGTCACTCACTTCCACAGGCCTTGCAGAGTGTAAACAACAACAACCCAGCTTTGTTGTGTATGTAACCATAGGGATTTGTGATGTCACCTAGAACCTTCACAGCAGCGACAGCTTTATGAGGAGCATCAGCACTGCTCTGCCTGAGCAGAACCATCACCGCCATAGGTTGTCAAATAACCCGGATTTAACCCACACAGGTAAGTCCAATGGGGTGCAGGCATGTCCTCTATGCTTACAGCTTCCCGTGGGTGTTGGTTTGATACCGTTTGGGGACAGCCAAGGAGGCATCTGCAGGCAACAAAGGTAGGTGTGTGCTTGTGTGTGTGTTTCCTATGCAGATCCTAAGCCCAGTGTCACATGCAAGTAGGAGGAGTAAGAAGGGTTCCTGGCAAATCCGGGTTATGGATTGCATTTAAAAAGGCCCCGTGGGAGTGCAATGGGCCCCTGTCTTGCTGCTTAGCAATAATGGTATGGGTTTAGGTTCTGCTGTGTGTACTGGTGGTTGACTGCCCCCCAGCCCAGAGTGTGCATGGAAAATTGTCTGGCAGCCTCCCTGACAGCAAGCAGTGATAGTGCCCATGAAGGGGACCTTGTTGGGCCCGCCCCTTTCACGGTTATCGCTTCTCGGCCTTTTGGCTAAGATCAAGTGTAGTATCTGTTCTTATCAGTTTAATATCTGATACGTCCCCTATCTGGGGACCATATATTAAATGGATTTTTGAGAACGGGGGCCGATTTCGAAGCTTGCTTCCGTCGCCCTATGCATTGACCCGATATGGCAGTATCTTCGGGTACAGTGCACCACCCCCTTACAGGGTTAAAAAGAAAGATTCCTACTTTCATTGCTACCTGCTTGCTGGCTAGCCAGCTAGCCAGCCCTGTGGGCCTTGCTGCTGCAGCCAAAAAACAAAAGGTGGTGCTGCTGCTGCTGCTGCTTCTGCTGCTTCTGCTTGTGTCTGGCCGCTGTTGGAGCGTCCAGGCACAGGACTTCTGCTGCTGCTGACTAAATGGCCTCCTTAATTGGATCATTTGAGTAGCCAGCACACCTGTGCAGGTAGGGCATGACATGATAGGCAGCTGCCTTGATAGCGGGTGGGTGCTGAATGTTCCTAATTGACAAAATAAGATTAATGCTTATGAAGAAATATAAAATCTCATCCCTTCCCCAATATCGCGCCACACCCCTACCCCTTAATTCCCTGGTTGAACTTGATGGACATATGTCTTTTTTCGACCGTACTAACTATGTAACTATGTAACATAACATGGGGGGGGTCTCCTGGCTGTTCACACAGGTGTGTCATTGCTGTACATTGACCATGCATTGCTTCTGTGGTATTGCAAAGGCAAAGACAAATGCTTCCAGCCATCCATTGCACTAATGGATTGGTCATCAGCTGGCTGTCTATGTCCCGCATCAATATAGACCAAAGTACAGAGGGTTAGGCTATGCTATTGTGCACCTACCTGATGCATCAGAAGGTGCGAGGCCCTTGCTAAATTCTGTGCACAGACTTTGAGATCTATACTTTAGACTGTATCTAAACCTGCTCCAACATGGACTGACATTCTGGCCTACTTTCAGCCGATGCGACTTGTCTGTCGCTGAACAGTCGCTTTTTATGTATTCAGCACCTATGTATAATGTTGTAAAAATGCTCTAGAAGCTAAAGTCGCAGAAATGTCACACATATTTGGCCTGCAACTTTCTGTGCGACAAATTCAGACAGGAAAAATCAGTATAAATCCTTAGAAAATTATCCCCCAGTGTCTCCATCTGCTGGCGGTATTGAATAAGCATTGCTGCACTGATGGGGTATGCATTAGACGAAAAAAAAGAAGAAAAAGAAGAATAATACGCCCAGAAAAGAGGCGAAAAGGAGAAAAACGTAAAAAAACGTGAAAAAAAAGTAAGAGGAAGAGAAGGGAAAAAAAGGTGGAAATGGGTTTAAAAGTGATTTCGGCGGAGAAATATATATATATATATATATATATATATATATATATATATATATATATATAAATATATATACGCGCACACACACACATATATATAAACGTATTCTCCGTTGAGATATTGCAGCCGCTGCTGTGTCCAGGCCCAGGAGCCTTAGCACTGTGCTGTGATGTCACTCAATACCACTGACATCACTAGGTGTAAACAACATCTCTCCTTTGCTGTGTATGTGACTATGGAGCTGTTTGGTGATGTCGTCTATTATGGCCTTCATAGAAGCAACAGGAGATTGTTGCATCCATCTAGAACCCTCAGAACTACAGTGCTATGATGTCACTCACTTCCACAGGCCTTGCAGAGTGTAAACAACAACAACCCAGCTTTGTTGTGTATGTAACCATAGGGATTTGTGATGTCACCTAGAACCTTCACAGCAGCGACAGCTTTATGAGGAGCATCAGCACTGCTCTGCCTGAGCAGAACCATCACCGCCATAGGTTGTCAAATAACCCGGATTTAACCCACACAGGTAAGTCCAATGGGGTGCAGGCATGTCCTCTATGCTTACAGCTTCCCGTGGGTGTTGGTTTGATACCGTTTGGGGACAGCCAAGGAGGCATCTGCAGGCAACAAAGGTAGGTGTGTGCTTGTGTGTGTGTTTCCTATGCAGATCCTAAGCCCAGTGTCACATGCAAGTAGGAGGAGTAAGAAGGGTTCCTGGCAAATCCGGGTTATGGATTGCATTTAAAAAGGCCCCGTGGGAGTGCAATGGGCCCCTGTCTTGCTGCTTAGCAATAATGGTATGGGTTTAGGTTCTGCTGTGTGTACTGGTGGTTGACTGCCCCCCAGCCCAGAGTGTGCATGGAAAATTGTCTGGCAGCCTCCCTGACAGCAAGCAGTGATAGTGCCCATGAAGGGGACCTTGTTGGGCCCGCCCCTTTCACGGTTATCGCTTCTCAGCCTTTTGGCTAAGATCAAGTGTAGTATCTGTTCTTATCAGTTTAATATCTGATACGTCCCCTATCTGGGGACCATATATTAAATGGATTTTTGAGAACGGGGGCCGATTTCGAAGCTTGCTTCCGTCGCCCTATGCATTGACCCGATATGGCAGTATCTTCGGGTACAGTGCACCACCCCCTTACAGGGTTAAAAAGAAAGATTCCTACTTTCATTGCTACCTGCTTGCTGGCTAGCCAGCTAGCCAGCCCTGTGGGCCTTGCTGCTGCAGCCAAAAAACAAAAGGTGGTGCTGCTGCTGCTGCTTCTGCTGCTTCTGCTTGTGTCTGGCCGCTGTTGGAGCGTCCAGGCACAGGACTTCTGCTGCTGCTGACTAAATGGCCTCCTTAATTGGATCATTTGAGTAGCCAGCACACCTGTGCAGGTAGGGCATGACATGATAGGCAGCTGCCTTGATAGCGGGTGGGTGCTGAATGTTCCTAATTGACAAAATAAGATTAATGCTTATGAAGAAATATAAAATCTCATCCCTTCCCCAATATCGCGCCACACCCCTACCCCTTAATTCCCTGGTTGAACTTGATGGACATATGTCTTTTTTCGACCGTACTAACTATGTAACTATGTAACATAACATGGGGGGGGGGGGGGGGTCTCCTGGCTGTTCACACAGGTGTGTCATTGCTGTACATTGACCATGCATTGCTTCTGTGGTATTGCAAAGGCAAAGACAAATGCTTCCAGCCATCCATTGCACTAATGGATTGGTCATCAGCTGGCTGTCTATGTCCCGCATCAATATAGACCAAAGTACAGAGGGTTAGGCTATGCTATTGTGCACCTACCTGATGCATCAGAAGGTGCGAGGCCCTTGCTAAATTCTGTGCACAGACTTTGAGATCTATACTTTAGACTGTATCTAAACCTGCTCCAACATGGACTGACATTCTGGCCTACTTTCAGCCGATGCGACTTGTCTGTCGCTGAACAGTCGCTTTTTATGTATTCAGCACCTATGTATAATGTTGTAAAAATGCTCTAGAAGCTAAAGTCGCAGAAATGTCACACATATTTGGCCTGCAACTTTCTGTGCGACAAATTCAGACAGGAAAAATCAGTATAAATCCTTAGAAAATTATCCCCCAGTGTCTCCATCTGCTGGCGGTATTGAATAAGCATTGCTGCACTGATGGGGTATGCATTAGACGAAAAAAAAGAAGAAAAAGAAGAATAATACGCCCAGAAAAGAGGCGAAAAGGAGAAAAACGTAAAAAAACGTGAAAAAAAAGTAAGAGGAAGAGAAGGGAAAAAAAGGTGGAATTGGGTTTAAAAGTGATTTCGGCGGAGAAATATATATATATATATATATATATATATATACGCGCACACACACACATATATATAAACGTATTCTCCGTTGAGATATTGCAGCCGCTGCTGTGTCCAGGCCCAGGAGCCTTAGCACTGTGCTGTGATGTCACTCAATACCACTGACATCACTAGGTGTAAACAACATCTCTCCTTTGCTGTGTATGTGACTATGGAGCTGTTTGGTGATGTCGTCTATTATGGCCTTCATAGAAGCAACAGGAGATTGTTGCATCCATCTAGAACCCTCAGAACTACAGTGCTATGATGTCACTGACTTCCACAGGCCTTGCAGAGTGTAAACAACAACAACCCAGCTTTGTTGTGTATGTAACCATAGGGATTTGTGATGTCACCTAGAACCTTCACAGCAGCGACAGCTTTATGAGGAGCATCAGCACTGCTCTGCCTGAGCAGAACCATCACCGCCATAGGTTGTCAAATAACCCGGATTTAACCCACACAGGTAAGTCCAATGGGGTGCAGGCATGTCCTCTATGCTTACAGCTTCCCGTGGGTGTTGGTTTGATACCGTTTGGGGACAGCCAAGGAGGCATCTGCAGGCAACAAAGGTAGATGTGTGCTTGTGTGTGTGTTTCCTATGCAGATCCTAAGCCCAGTGTCACATGCAAGTAGGAGGAGTAAGAAGGGTTCCTGGCAAATCCGGGTTATGGATTGCATTTAAAAAGGCCCCGTGGGAGTGCAATGGGCCCCTGTCTTGCTGCTTAGCAATAATGGTATGGGTTTAGGTTCTGCTGTGTGTACTGGTGGTTGACTGCCCCCCCAGCCCAGAGTGTGCATGGAAAATTGTCTGGCAGCCTCCCTGACAGCAAGCAGTGATAGTGCCCATGAAGGGGACCTTGTTGGGCCCGCCCCTTTCACGGTTATCGCTTCTCGGCCTTTTGGCTAAGATCAAGTGTAGTATCTGTTCTTATCAGTTTAATATCTGATACGTCCCCTATCTGGGGACCATATATTAAATGGATTTTTGAGAACGGGGGCCGATTTCGAAGCTTGCTTCCGTCGCCCTATGCATTGACCCGATATGGCAGTATCTTCGGGTACAGTGCACCACCCCCTTACAGGGTTAAAAAGAAAGATTCCTACTTTCATTGCTACCTGCTTGCTGGCTAGCCAGCTAGCCAGCCCTGTGGGCCTTGCTGCTGCAGCCAAAAAACAAAAGGTGGTGCTGCTGCTGCTGCTTCTGCTGCTTCTGCTTGTGTCTGGCCGCTGTTGGAGCGTCCAGGCACAGGACTTCTGCTGCTGCTGACTAAATGGCCTCCTTAATTGGATCATTTGAGTAGCCAGCACACCTGTGCAGGTAGGGCATGACATGATAGGCAGCTGCCTTGATAGCGGGTGGGTGCTGAATGTTCCTAATTGACAAAATAAGATTAATGCTTATGAAGAAATATAAAATCTCATCCCTTCCCCAATATCGCGCCACACCCCTACCCCTTAATTCCCTGGTTGAACTTGATGGACATATGTCTTTTTTCGACCGTACTAACTATGTAACTATGTAACATAACATGGGGGGGGGGGGGGGGTCTCCTGGCTGTTCACACAGGTGTGTCATTGCTGTACATTGACCATGCATTGCTTCTGTGGTATTGCAAAGGCAAAGACAAATGCTTCCAGCCATCCATTGCACTAATGGATTGGTCATCAGCTGGCTGTCTATGTCCCGCATCAATATAGACCAAAGTACAGAGGGTTAGGCTATGCTATTGTGCACCTACCTGATGCATCAGAAGGTGCGAGGCCCTTGCTAAATTCTGTGCACAGACTTTGAGATCTATACTTTAGACTGTATCTAAACCTGCTCCAACATGGACTGACATTCTGGCCTACTTTCAGCCGATGCGACTTGTCTGTCGCTGAACAGTCGCTTTTTATGTATTCAGCACCTATGTATAATGTTGTAAAAATGCTCTAGAAGCTAAAGTCGCAGAAATGTCACACATATTTGGCCTGCAACTTTCTGTGCGACAAATTCAGACAGGAAAAATCAGTATAAATCCTTAGAAAATTATCCCCCAGTGTCTCCATCTGCTGGCGGTATTGAATAAGCATTGCTGCACTGATGGGGTATGCATTAGACGAAAAAAAAGAAGAAAAAGAAGAATAATACGCCCAGAAAAGAGGCGAAAAGGAGAAAAACGTAAAAAAACGTGAAAAAAAAGTAAGAGGAAGAGAAGGGAAAAAAAGGTGGAAATGGGTTTAAAAGTGATTTCGGCGGAGAAATATATATATATATATATATATATATATATATATATACGCGCACACACACACATATATATAAACGTATTCTCCGTTGAGATATTGCAGCCGCTGCTGTGTCCAGGCCCAGGAGCCTTAGCACTGTGCTGTGATGTCACTCAATACCACTGACATCACTAGGTGTAAACAACATCTCTCCTTTGCTGTGTATGTGACTATGGAGCTGTTTGGTGATGTCGTCTATTATGGCCTTCATAGAAGCAACAGGAGATTGTTGCATCCATCTAGAACCCTCAGAACTACAGTGCTATGATGTCACTCACTTCCACAGGCCTTGCAGAGTGTAAACAACAACAACCCAGCTTTGTTGTGTATGTAACCATAGGGATTTGTGATGTCACCTAGAACCTTCACAGCAGCGACAGCTTTATGAGGAGCATCAGCACTGCTCTGCCTGAGCAGAACCATCACCGCCATAGGTTGTCAAATAACCCGGATTTAACCCACACAGGTAAGTCCAATGGGGTGCAGGCATGTCCTCTATGCTTACAGCTTCCCGTGGGTGTTGGTTTGATACCGTTTGGGGACAGCCAAGGAGGCATCTGCAGGCAACAAAGGTAGGTGTGTGCTTGTGTGTGTGTTTCCTATGCAGATCCTAAGCCCAGTGTCACATGCAAGTAGGAGGAGTAAGAAGGGTTCCTGGCAAATCCGGGTTATGGATTGCATTTAAAAAGGCCCCGTGGGAGTGCAATGGGCCCCTGTCTTGCTGCTTAGCAATAATGGTATGGGTTTAGGTTCTGCTGTGTGTACTGGTGGTTGACTGCCCCCCAGCCCAGAGTGTGCATGGAAAATTGTCTGGCAGCCTCCCTGACAGCAAGCAGTGATAGTGCCCATGAAGGGGACCTTGTTGGGCCCGCCCCTTTCACGGTTATCGCTTCTCGGCCTTTTGGCTAAGATCAAGTGTAGTATCTGTTCTTATCAGTTTAATATCTGATACGTCCCCTATCTGGGGACCATATATTAAATGGATTTTTGAGAACGGGGGCCGATTTCGAAGCTTGCTTCCGTCGCCCTATGCATTGACCCGATATGGCAGTATCTTCGGGTACAGTGCACCACCCCCTTACAGGGTTAAAAAGAAAGATTCCTACTTTCATTGCTACCTGCTTGCTGGCTAGCCAGCTAGCCAGCCCTGTGGGCCTTGCTGCTGCAGCCAAAAAACAAAAGGTGGTGCTGCTGCTGCTGCTTCTGCTGCTTCTGCTTGTGTCTGGCCGCTGTTGGAGCGTCCAGGCACAGGACTTCTGCTGCTGCTGACTAAATGGCCTCCTTAATTGGATCATTTGAGTAGCCAGCACACCTGTGCAGGTAGGGCATGACATGATAGGCAGCTGCCTTGATAGCGGGTGGGTGCTGAATGTTCCTAATTGACAAAATAAGATTAATGCTTATGAAGAAATATAAAATCTCATCCCTTCCCCAATATCGCGCCACACCCCTACCCCTTAATTCCCTGGTTGAACTTGATGGACATATGTCTTTTTTCGACCGTACTAACTATGTAACTATGTAACATAACATGGGGGGGGGTCTCCTGGCTGTTCACACAGGTGTGTCATTGCTGTACATTGACCATGCATTGCTTCTGTGGTATTGCAAAGGCAAAGACAAATGCTTCCAGCCATCCATTGCACTGATGGATTGGTCATCAGCTGGCTGTCTATGTCCCGCATCAATATAGACCAAAGTACAGAGGGTTAGGCTATGCTATTGTGCACCTACCTGATGCATCAGAAGGTGCGAGGCCCTTGCTAAATTCTGTGCACAGACTTTGAGATCTATACTTTAGACTGTATCTAAACCTGCTCCAACATGGACTGACATTCTGGCCTACTTTCAGCCGATGCGACTTGTCTGTCGCTGAACAGTCGCTTTTTATGTATTCAGCACCTATGTATAATGTTGTAAAAATGCTCTAGAAGCTAAAGTCGCAGAAATGTCACACATATTTGGCCTGCAACTTTCTGTGCGACAAATTCAGACAGGAAAAATCAGTATAAATCCTTAGAAAATTATCCCCCAGTGTCTCCATCTGCTGGCGGTATTGAATAAGCATTGCTGCACTGATGGGGTATGCATTAGACGAAAAAAAAGAAGAAAAAGAAGAATAATACGCCCAGAAAAGAGGCGAAAAGGAGAAAAACGTAAAAAAACGTGAAAAAAAAGTAAGAGGAAGAGAAGGGAAAAAAAGGTGGAAATGGGTTTAAAAGTGATTTCGGCGGAGAAATATATATATATATATATATATATATATATATATATACGCGCACACACACACATATATATAAACGTATTCTCCGTTGAGATATTGCAGCCGCTGCTGTGTCCAGGCCCAGGAGCCTTAGCACTGTGCTGTGATGTCACTCAATACCACTGACATCACTAGGTGTAAACAACATCTCTCCTTTGCTGTGTATGTGACTATGGAGCTGTTTGGTGATGTCGTCTATTATGGCCTTCATAGAAGCAACAGGAGATTGTTGCATCCATCTAGAACCCTCAGAACTACAGTGCTATGATGTCACTCACTTCCACAGGCCTTGCAGAGTGTAAACAACAACAACCCAGCTTTGTTGTGTATGTAACCATAGGGATTTGTGATGTCACCTAGAACCTTCACAGCAGCGACAGCTTTATGAGGAGCATCAGCACTGCTCTGCCTGAGCAGAACCATCACCGCCATAGGTTGTCAAATAACCCGGATTTAACCCACACAGGTAAGTCCAATGGGGTGCAGGCATGTCCTCTATGCTTACAGCTTCCCGTGGGTGTTGGTTTGATACCGTTTGGGGACAGCCAAGGAGGCATCTGCAGGCAACAAAGGTAGGTGTGTGCTTGTGTGTGTGTTTCCTATGCAGATCCTAAGCCCAGTGTCACATGCAAGTAGGAGGAGTAAGAAGGGTTCCTGGCAAATCCGGGTTATGGATTGCATTTAAAAAGGCCCCGTGGGAGTGCAATGGGCCCCTGTCTTGCTGCTTAGCAATAATGGTATGGGTTTAGGTTCTGCTGTGTGTACTGGTGGTTGACTGCCCCCCAGCCCAGAGTGTGCATGGAAAATTGTCTGGCAGCCTCCCTGACAGCAAGCAGTGATAGTGCCCATGAAGGGGACCTTGTTGGGCCCGCCCCTTTCACGGTTATCGCTTCTCGGCCTTTTGGCTAAGATCAAGTGTAGTATCTGTTCTTATCAGTTTAATATCTGATACGTCCCCTATCTGGGAACCATATATTAAATGGATTTTTGAGAACGGGGGCCGATTTCGAAGCTTGCTTCCGTCGCCCTATGCATTGACCCGATATGGCAGTATCTTCGGGTACAGTGCACCACCCCCTTACAGGGTTAAAAAGAAAGATTCCTACTTTCATTGCTACCTGCTTGCTGGCTAGCCAGCTAGCCAGCCCTGTGGGCCTTGCTGCTGCAGCCAAAAAACAAAAGGTGGTGCTGCTGCTGCTGCTTCTGCTGCTTCTGCTTGTGTCTGGCCGCTGTTGGAGCGTCCAGGCACAGGACTTCTGCTGCTGCTGACTAAATGGCCTCCTTAATTGGATCATTTGAGTAGCCAGCACACCTGTGCAGGTAGGGCATGACATGATAGGCAGCTGCCTTGATAGCGGGTGGGTGCTGAATGTTCCTAATTGACAAAATAAGATTAATGCTTATGAAGAAATATAAAATCTCATCCCTTCCCCAATATCGCGCCACACCCCTACCCCTTAATTCCCTGGTTGAACTTGATGGACATATGTCTTTTTTCGACCGTACTAACTATGTAACTATGTAACATAACATGGGGGGGGGGGGGGGGGGGGTCTCCTGGCTGTTCACACAGGTGTGTCATTGCTGTACATTGACCATGCATTGCTTCTGTGGTATTGCAAAGGCAAAGACAAATGCTTCCAGCCATCCATTGCACTAATGGATTGGTCATCAGCTGGCTGTCTATGTCCCGCATCAATATAGACCAAAGTACAGAGGGTTAGGCTATGCTATTGTGCACCTACCTGATGCATCAGAAGGTGCGAGGCCCTTGCTAAATTCTGTGCACAGACTTTGAGATCTATACTTTAGACTGTATCTAAACCTGCTCCAACATGGACTGACATTCTGGCCTACTTTCAGCCGATGCGACTTGTCTGTCGCTGAACAGTCGCTTTTTATGTATTCAGCACCTATGTATAATGTTGTAAAAATGCTCTAGAAGCTAAAGTCGCAGAAATGTCACACATATTTGGCCTGCAACTTTCTGTGCGACAAATTCAGACAGGAAAAATCAGTATAAATCCTTAGAAAATTATCCCCCAGTGTCTCCATCTGCTGGCGGTATTGAATAAGCATTGCTGCACTGATGGGGTATGCATTAGACGAAAAAAAAGAAGAAAAAGAAGAATAATACGCCCAGAAAAGAGGCGAAAAGGAGAAAAACGTAAAAAAACGTGAAAAAAAAGTAAGAGGAAGAGAAGGGAAAAAAAGGTGGAAATGGGTTTAAAAGTGATTTCGGCGGAGAAATATATATATATATATATATATATATATATATATATATACGCGCACACACACACATATATATAAACGTATTCTCCGTTGAGATATTGCAGCCGCTGCTGTGTCCAGGCCCAGGAGCCTTAGCACTGTGCTGTGATGTCACTCAATACCACTGACATCACTAGGTGTAAACAACATCTCTCCTTTGCTGTGTATGTGACTATGGAGCTGTTTGGTGATGTCGTCTATTATGGCCTTCATAGAAGCAACAGGAGATTGTTGCATCCATCTAGAACCCTCAGAACTACAGTGCTATGATGTCACTCACTTCCACAGGCCTTGCAGAGTGTAAACAACAACAACCCAGCTTTGTTGTGTATGTAACCATAGGGATTTGTGATGTCACCTAGAACCTTCACAGCAGCGACAGCTTTATGAGGAGCATCAGCACTGCTCTGCCTGAGCAGAACCATCACCGCCATAGGTTGTCAAATAACCCGGATTTAACCCACACAGGTAAGTCCAATGGGGTGCAGGCATGTCCTCTATGCTTACAGCTTCCCGTGGGTGTTGGTTTGATACCGTTTGGGGACAGCCAAGGAGGCATCTGCAGGCAACAAAGGTAGGTGTGTGCTTGTGTGTGTGTTTCCTATGCAGATCCTAAGCCCAGTGTCACATGCAAGTAGGAGGAGTAAGAAGGGTTCCTGGCAAATCCGGGTTATGGATTGCATTTAAAAAGGCCCCGTGGGAGTGCAATGGGCCCCTGTCTTGCTGCTTAGCAATAATGGTATGGGTTTAGGTTCTGCTGTGTGTACTGGTGGTTGACTGCCCCCCAGCCCAGAGTGTGCATGGAAAATTGTCTGGCAGCCTCCCTGACAGCAAGCAGTGATAGTGCCCATGAAGGGGACCTTGTTGGGCCCGCCCCTTTCACGGTTATCGCTTCTCGGCCTTTTGGCTAAGATCAAGTGTAGTATCTGTTCTTATCAGTTTAATATCTGATACGTCCCCTATCTGGGGACCATATATTAAATGGATTTTTGAGAACGGGGGCCGATTTCGAAGCTTGCTTCCGTCGCCCTATGCATTGACCCGATATGGCAGTATCTTCGGGTACAGTGCACCACCCCCTTACAGGGTTAAAAAGAAAGATTCCTACTTTCATTGCTACCTGCTTGCTGGCTAGCCAGCTAGCCAGCCCTGTGGGCCTTGCTGCTGCAGCCAAAAAACAAAAGGTGGTGCTGCTGCTGCTGCTTCTGCTGCTTCTGCTTGTGTCTGGCCGCTGTTGGAGCATCCAGGCACAGGACTTCTGCTGCTGCTGACTAAATGGCCTCCTTAATTGGATC
This sequence comes from Hyla sarda, assembly GCF_029499605.1. Taxonomy (NCBI): domain Eukaryota; kingdom Metazoa; phylum Chordata; class Amphibia; order Anura; family Hylidae; genus Hyla; species Hyla sarda. Next base: position 10,638 of record NW_026609019.1, on the reverse strand, counting down.
ATTTGAGTAGCCAGCACACCTGTGCAGGTAGGGCATGACATGATAGGCAGCTGCCTTGATAGCGGGTGGGTGCTGAATGTTCCTAATTGACAAAATAAGATTAATGCTTATGAAGAAATATAAAATCTCATCCCTTCCCCAATATCGCGCCACACCCCTACCCCTTAATTCCCTGGTTGAACTTGATGGACATATGTCTTTTTTCGACCGTACTAACTATGTAACTATGTAACATAACATGGGGGGGGGGGGGGGGGTCTCCTGGCTGTTCACACAGGTGTGTCATTGCTGTACATTGACCATGCATTGCTTCTGTGGTATTGCAAAGGCAAAGACAAATGCTTCCAGCCATCCATTGCACTAATGGATTGGTCATCAGCTGGCTGTCTATGTCCCGCATCAATATAGACCAAAGTACAGAGGGTTAGGCTATGCTATTGTGCACCTACCTGATGCATCAGAAGGTGCGAGGCCCTTGCTAAATTCTGTGCACAGACTTTGAGATCTATACTTTAGACTGTATCTAAACCTGCTCCAACATGGACTGACATTCTGGCCTACTTTCAGCCGATGCGACTTGTCTGTCGCTGAACAGTCGCTTTTTATGTATTCAGCACCTATGTATAATGTTGTAAAAATGCTCTAGAAGCTAAAGTCGCAGAAATGTCACACATATTTGGCCTGCAACTTTCTGTGCGACAAATTCAGACAGGAAAAATCAGTATAAATCCTTAGAAAATTATCCCCCAGTGTCTCCATCTGCTGGCGGTATTGAATAAGCATTGCTGCACTGATGGGGTATGCATTAGACGAAAAAAAAGAAGAAAAAGAAGAATAATACGCCCAGAAAAGAGGCGAAAAGGAGAAAAACGTAAAAAAACGTGAAAAAAAAGTAAGAGGAAGAGAAGGGAAAAAAAGGTGGAAATGGGTTTAAAAGTGATTTCGGCGGAGAAATATATATATATATATATATATATATATATATATATATATATATATACGCGCACACACACACATATATATAAACGTATTCTCCGTTGAGATATTGCAGCCGCTGCTGTGTCCAGGCCCAGGAGCCTTAGCACTGTGCTGTGATGTCACTCAATACCACTGACATCACTAGGTGTAAACAACATCTCTCCTTTGCTGTGTATGTGCCTATGGAGCTGTTTGGTGATGTCGTCTATTATGGCCTTCATAGAAGCAACAGGAGATTGTTGCATCCATCTAGAACCCTCAGAACTACAGTGCTATGATGTCACTCACTTCCACAGGCCTTGCAGAGTGTAAACAACAACAACCCAGCTTTGTTGTGTATGTAACCATAGGGATTTGTGATGTCACCTAGAACCTTCACAGCAGCGACAGCTTTATGAGGAGCATCAGCACTGCTCTGCCTGAGCAGAACCATCACCGCCATAGGTTGTCAAATAACCCGGATTTAACCCACACAGGTAAGTCCAATGGGGTGCAGGCATGTCCTCTATGCTTACAGCTTCCCGTGGGTGTTGGTTTGATACCGTTTGGGGACAGCCAAGGAGGCATCTGCAGGCAACAAAGGTAGGTGTGTGCTTGTGTGTGTGTTTCCTATGCAGATCCTAAGCCCAGTGTCACATGCAAGTAGGAGGAGTAAGAAGGGTTCCTGGCAAATCCGGGTTATGGATTGCATTTAAAAAGGCCCCGTGGGAGTGCAATGGGCCCCTGTCTTGCTGCTTAGCAATAATGGTATGGGTTTAGGTTCTGCTGTGTGTACTGGTGGTTGACTGCCCCCCAGCCCAGAGTGTGCATGGAAAATTGTCTGGCAGCCTCCCTGACAGCAAGCAGTGATAGTGCCCATGAAGGGGACCTTGTTGGGCCCGCCCCTTTCACGGTTATCGCTTCTCGGCCTTTTGGCTAAGATCAAGTGTAGTATCTGTTCTTATCAGTTTAATATCTGATACGTCCCCTATCTGGGGACCATATATTAAATGGATTTTTGAGAACGGGGGCCGATTTCGAAGCTTGCTTCCGTCGCCCTATGCATTGACCCGATATGGCAGTATCTTCGGGTACAGTGCACCACCCCCTTACAGGGTTAAAAAGAAAGATTCCTACTTTCATTGCTACCTGCTTGCTGGCTAGCCAGCTAGCCAGCCCTGTGGGCCTTGCTGCTGCAGCCAAAAAACAAAAGGTGGTGCTGCTGCTGCTGCTTCTGCTGCTTCTACTTGTGTCTGGCCGCTGTTGGAGCGTCCAGGCACAGGACTTCTGCTGCTGCTGACTAAATGGCCTCCTTAATTGGATCATTTGAGTAGCCAGCACACCTGTGCAGGTAGGGCATGACATGATAGGCAGCTGCCTTGATAGCGGGTGGGTGCTGAATGTTCCTAATTGACAAAATAAGATTAATGCTTATGAAGAAATATAAAATCTCATCCCTTCCCCAATATCGCGCCACACCCCTACCCCTTAATTCCCTGGTTGAACTTGATGGACATATGTCTTTTTTCGACCGTACTAACTATGTAACTATGTAACATAACATGGGGGGGGGGGGGGGGGTCTCCTGGCTGTTCACACAGGTGTGTCATTGCTGTACATTGACCATGCATTGCTTCTGTGGTATTGCAAAGGCAAAGACAAATGCTTCCAGCCATCCATTGCACTAATGGATTGGTCATCAGCTGGCTGTCTATGTCCCGCATCAATATAGACCAAAGTACAGAGGGTTAGGCTATGCTATTGTGCACCTACCTGATGCATCAGAAGGTGCGAGGCCCTTGCTAAATTCTGTGCACAGACTTTGAGATCTATACTTTAGACTGTATCTAAACCTGCTCCAACATGGACTGACATTCTGGCCTACTTTCAGCCGATGCGACTTGTCTGTCGCTGAACAGTCGCTTTTTATGTATTCAGCACCTATGTATAATGTTGTAAAAATGCTCTAGAAGCTAAAGTCGCAGAAATGTCACACATATTTGGCCTGCAACTTTCTGTGCGACAAATTCAGACAGGAAAAATCAGTATAAATCCTTAGAAAATTATCCCCCAGTGTCTCCATCTGCTGGCGGTATTGAATAAGCATTGCTGCACTGATGGGGTATGCATTAGACGAAAAAAAAGAAGAAAAAGAAGAATAATACGCCCAGAAAAGAGGCGAAAAGGAGAAAAACGTAAAAAAACGTGAAAAAAAAGTAAGAGGAAGAGAAGGGAAAAAAAGGTGGAAATGGGTTTAAAAGTGATTTCGGCGGAGAAATATATATATATATATATATATATATATATATATATATATACGCGCACACACACACATATATATAAACGTATTCTCCGTTGAGATATTGCAGCCGCTGCTGTGTCCAGGCCCAGGAGCCTTAGCACTGTGCTGTGATGTCACTCAATACCACTGACATCACTAGGTGTAAACAACATCTCTCCTTTGCTGTGTATGTGACTATGGAGCTGTTTGGTGATGTCGTCTATTATGGCCTTCATAGAAGCAACAGGAGATTGTTGCATCCATCTAGAACCCTCAGAACTACAGTGCTATGATGTCACTCACTTCCACAGGCCTTGCAGAGTGTAAACAACAACAACCCAGCTTTGTTGTGTATGTAACCATAGGGATTTGTGATGTCACCTAGAACCTTCACAGCAGCGACAGCTTTATGAGGAGCATCAGCACTGCTCTGCCTGAGCAGAACCATCACCGCCATAGGTTGTCAAATAACCCGGATTTAACCCACACAGGTAAGTCCAATGGGGTGCAGGCATGTCCTCTATGCTTACAGCTTCCCGTGGGTGTTGGTTTGATACCGTTTGGGGACAGCCAAGGAGGCATCTGCAGGCAACAAAGGTAGGTGTGTGCTTGTGTGTGTGTTTCCTATGCAGATCCTAAGCCCAGTGTCACATGCAAGTAGGAGGAGTAAGAAGGGTTCCTGGCAAATCCGGGTTATGGATTGCATTTAAAAAGGCCCCGTGGGAGTGCAATGGGCCCCTGTCTTGCTGCTTAGCAATAATGGTATGGGTTTAGGTTCTGCTGTGTGTACTGGTGGTTGACTGCCCCCCAGCCCAGAGTGTGCATGGAAAATTGTCTGGCAGCCTCCCTGACAGCAAGCAGTGATAGTGCCCATGAAGGGGACCTTGTTGGGCCCGCCCCTTTCACGGTTATCGCTTCTCGGCCTTTTGGCTAAGATCAAGTGTAGTATCTGTTCTTATCAGTTTAATATCTGATACGTCCCCTATCTGGGGACCATATATTAAATGGATTTTTGAGAACGGGGGCCGATTTCGAAGCTTGCTTCCGTCGCCCTATGCATTGACCCGATATGGCAGTATCTTCGGGTACAGTGCACCACCCCCTTACAGGGTTAAAAAGAAAGATTCCTACTTTCATTGCTACCTGCTTGCTGGCTAGCCAGCTAGCCAGCCCTGTGGGCCTTGCTGCTGCAGCCAAAAAACAAAAGGTGGTGCTGCTGCTGCTGCTTCTGCTGCTTCTGCTTGTGTCTGGCCGCTGTTGGAGCGTCCAGGCACAGGACTTCTGCTGCTGCTGACTAAATGGCCTCCTTAATTGGATCATTTGAGTAGCCAGCACACCTGTGCAGGTAGGGCATGACATGATAGGCAGCTGCCTTGATAGCGGGTGGGTGCTGAATGTTCCTAATTGACAAAATAAGATTAATGCTTATGAAGAAATATAAAATCTCATCCCTTCCCCAATATCGCGCCACACCCCTACCCCTTAATTCCCTGGTTGAACTTGATGGACATATGTCTTTTTTCGACCGTACTAACTATGTAACTATGTAACATAACATGGGGGGGGGGGGGGGGGGTCTCCTGGCTGTTCACACAGGTGTGTCATTGCTGTACATTGACCATGCATTGCTTCTGTGGTATTGCAAAGGCAAAGACAAATGCTTCCAGCCATCCATTGCACTAATGGATTGGTCATCAGCTGGCTGTCTATGTCCCGCATCAATATAGACCAAAGTACAGAGGGTTAGGCTATGCTATTGTGCACCTACCTGATGCATCAGAAGGTGCGAGGCCCTTGCTAAATTCTGTGCACAGACTTTGAGATCTATACTTTAGACTGTATCTAAACCTGCTCCAACATGGACTGACATTCTGGCCTACTTTCAGCCGATGCGACTTGTCTGTCGCTGAACAGTCGCTTTTTATGTATTCAGCACCTATGTATAATGTTGTAAAAATGCTCTAGAAGCTAAAGTCGCAGAAATGTCACACATATTTGGCCTGCAACTTTCTGTGCGACAAATTCAGACAGGAAAAATCAGTATAAATCCTTAGAAAATTATCCCCCAGTGTCTCCATCTGCTGGCGGTATTGAATAAGCATTGCTGCACTGATGGGGTATGCATTAGACGAAAAAAAAGAAGAAAAAGAAGAATAATACGCCCAGAAAAGAGGCGAAAAGGAGAAAAACGTAAAAAAACGTGAAAAAAAAGTAAGAGGAAGAGAAGGGAAAAAAAGGTGGAAATGGGTTTAAAAGTGATTTCGGCGGAGAAATATATATATATATATATATATATATATATATATATATACGCGCACACACACACATATATATAAACGTATTCTCCGTTGAGATATTGCAGCCGCTGCTGTGTCCAGGCCCAGGAGCCTTAGCACTGTGCTGTGATGTCACTCAATACCACTGACATCACTAGGTGTAAACAACATCTCTCCTTTGCTGTGTATGTGCCTATGGAGCTGTTTGGTGATGTCGTCTATTATGGCCTTCATAGAAGCAACAGGAGATTGTTGCATCCATCTAGAACCCTCAGAACTACAGTGCTATGATGTCACTCACTTCCACAGGCCTTGCAGAGTGTAAACAACAACAACCCAGCTTTGTTGTGTATGTAACCATAGGGATTTGTGATGTCACCTAGAACCTTCACAGCAGCGACAGCTTTATGAGGAGCATCAGCACTGCTCTGCCTGAGCAGAACCATCACCGCCATAGGTTGTCAAATAACCCGGATTTAACCCACACAGGTAAGTCCAATGGGGTGCAGGCATGTCCTCTATGCTTACAGCTTCCCGTGGGTGTTGGTTTGATACCGTTTGGGGACAGCCAAGGAGGCATCTGCAGGCAACAAAGGTAGGTGTGTGCTTGTGTGTGTGTTTCCTATGCAGATCCTAAGCCCAGTGTCACATGCAAGTAGGAGGAGTAAGAAGGGTTCCTGGCAAATCCGGGTTATGGATTGCATTTAAAAAGGCCCCGTGGGAGTGCAATGGGCCCCTGTCTTGCTGCTTAGCAATAATGGTATGGGTTTAGGTTCTGCTGTGTGTACTGGTGGTTGACTGCCCCCCAGCCCAGAGTGTGCATGGAAAATTGTCTGGCAGCCTCCCTGACAGCAAGCAGTGATAGTGCCCATGAAGGGGACCTTGTTGGGCCCGCCCCTTTCACGGTTATCGCTTCTCGGCCTTTTGGCTAAGATCAAGTGTAGTATCTGTTCTTATCAGTTTAATATCTGATACGTCCCCTATCTGGGGACCATATATTAAATGGATTTTTGAGAACGGGGGCCGATTTCGAAGCTTGCTTCCGTCGCCCTATGCATTGACCCGATATGGCAGTATCTTCGGGTACAGTGCACCACCCCCTTACAGGGTTAAAAAGAAAGATTCCTACTTTCATTGCTACCTGCTTGCTGGCTAGCCAGCTAGCCAGCCCTGTGGGCCTTGCTGCTGCAGCCAAAAAACAAAAGGTGGTGCTGCTGCTGCTGCTTCTGCTGCTTCTACTTGTGTCTGGCCGCTGTTGGAGCGTCCAGGCACAGGACTTCTGCTGCTGCTGACTAAATGGCCTCCTTAATTGGATCATTTGAGTAGCCAGCACACCTGTGCAGGTAGGGCATGACATGATAGGCAGCTGCCTTGATAGCGGGTGGGTGCTGAATGTTCCTAATTGACAAAATAAGATTAATGCTTATGAAGAAATATAAAATCTCATCCCTTCCCCAATATCGCGCCACACCCCTACCCCTTAATTCCCTGGTTGAACTTGATGGACATATGTCTTTTTTCGACCGTACTAACTATGTAACTATGTAACATAACATGGGGGGGGGGGGGGGGGTCTCCTGGCTGTTCACACAGGTGTGTCATTGCTGTACATTGACCATGCATTGCTTCTGTGGTATTGCAAAGGCAAAGACAAATGCTTCCAGCCATCCATTGCACTAATGGATTGGTCATCAGCTGGCTGTCTATGTCCCGCATCAATATAGACCAAAGTACAGAGGGTTAGGCTATGCTATTGTGCACCTACCTGATGCATCAGAAGGTGCGAGGCCCTTGCTAAATTCTGTGCACAGACTTTGAGATCTATACTTTAGACTGTATCTAAACCTGCTCCAACATGGACTGACATTCTGGCCTACTTTCAGCCGATGCGACTTGTCTGTCGCTGAACAGTCGCTTTTTATGTATTCAGCACCTATGTATAATGTTGTAAAAATGCTCTAGAAGCTAAAGTCGCAGAAATGTCACACATATTTGGCCTGCAACTTTCTGTGCGACAAATTCAGACAGGAAAAATCAGTATAAATCCTTAGAAAATTATCCCCCAGTGTCTCCATCTGCTGGCGGTATTGAATAAGCATTGCTGCACTGATGGGGTATGCATTAGACGAAAAAAAAGAAGAAAAAGAAGAATAATACGCCCAGAAAAGAGGCGAAAAGGAGAAAAACGTAAAAAAACGTGAAAAAAAAGTAAGAGGAAGAGAAGGGAAAAAAAGGTGGAAATGGGTTTAAAAGTGATTTCGGCGGAGAAATATATATATATATATATATATATATATATATATATATATATATATACGCGCACACACACACATATATATAAACGTATTCTCCGTTGAGATATTGCAGCCGCTGCTGTGTCCAGGCCCAGGAGCCTTAGCACTGTGCTGTGATGTCACTCAATACCACTGACATCACTAGGTGTAAACAACATCTCTCCTTTGCTGTGTATGTGACTATGGAGCTGTTTGGTGATGTCGTCTATTATGGCCTTCATAGAAGCAACAGGAGATTGTTGCATCCATCTAGAACCCTCAGAACTACAGTGCTATGATGTCACTCACTTCCACAGGCCTTGCAGAGTGTAAACAACAACAACCCAGCTTTGTTGTGTATGTAACCATAGGGATTTGTGATGTCACCTAGAACCTTCACAGCAGCGACAGCTTTATGAGGAGCATCAGCACTGCTCTGCCTGAGCAGAACCATCACCGCCATAGGTTGTCAAATAACCCGGATTTAACCCACACAGGTAAGTCCAATGGGGTGCAGGCATGTCCTCTATGCTTACAGCTTCCCGTGGGTGTTGGTTTGATACCGTTTGGGGACAGCCAAGGAGGCATCTGCAGGCAACAAAGGTAGGTGTGTGCTTGTGTGTGTGTTTCCTATGCAGATCCTAAGCCCAGTGTCACATGCAAGTAGGAGGAGTAAGAAGGGTTCCTGGCAAATCCGGGTTATGGATTGCATTTAAAAAGGCCCCGTGGGAGTGCAATGGGCCCCTGTCTTGCTGCTTAGCAATAATGGTATGGGTTTAGGTTCTGCTGTGTGTACTGGTGGTTGACTGCCCCCCAGCCCAGAGTGTGCATGGAAAATTGTCTGGCAGCCTCCCTGACAGCAAGCAGTGATAGTGCCCATGAAGGGGACCTTGTTGGGCCCGCCCCTTTCACGGTTATCGCTTCTCGGCCTTTTGGCTAAGATCAAGTGTAGTATCTGTTCTTATCAGTTTAATATCTGATACGTCCCCTATCTGGGGACCATATATTAAATGGATTTTTGAGAACGGGGGCCGATTTCGAAGCTTGCTTCCGTCGCCCTATGCATTGACCCGATATGGCAGTATCTTCGGGTACAGTGCACCACCCCCTTACAGGGTTAAAAAGAAAGATTCCTACTTTCATTGCTACCTGCTTGCTGGCTAGCCAGCTAGCCAGCCCTGTGGGCCTTGCTGCTGCAGCCAAAAAACAAAAGGTGGTGCTGCTGCTGCTGCTTCTGCTGCTTCTGCTTGTGTCTGGCCGCTGTTGGAGCGTCCAGGCACAGGACTTCTGCTGCTGCTGACTAAATGGCCTCCTTAATTGGATCATTTGAGTAGCCAGCACACCTGTGCAGGTAGGGCATGACATGATAGGCAGCTGCCTTGATAGCGGGTGGGTGCTGAATGTTCCTAATTGACAAAATAAGATTAATGCTTATGAAGAAATATAAAATCTCATCCCTTCCCCAATATCGCGCCACACCCCTACCCCTTAATTCCCTGGTTGAACTTGATGGACATATGTCTTTTTTCGACCGTACTAACTATGTAACTATGTAACATAACATGGGGGGGGGGGGGGGGGGTCTCCTGGCTGTTCACACAGGTGTGTCATTGCTGTACATTGACCATGCATTGCTTCTGTGGTATTGCAAAGGCAAAGACAAATGCTTCCAGCCATCCATTGCACTAATGGATTGGTCATCAGCTGGCTGTCTATGTCCCGCATCAATATAGACCAAAGTACAGAGGGTTAGGCTATGCTATTGTGCACCTACCTGATGCATCAGAAGGTGCGAGGCCCTTGCTAAATTCTGTGCACAGACTTTGAGATCTATACTTTAGACTGTATCTAAACCTGCTCCAACATGGACTGACATTCTGGCCTACTTTCAGCCGATGCGACTTGTCTGTCGCTGAACAGTCGCTTTTTATGTATTCAGCACCTATGTATAATGTTGTAAAAATGCTCTAGAAGCTAAAGTCGCAGAAATGTCACACATATTTGGCCTGCAACTTTCTGTGCGACAAATTCAGACAGGAAAAATCAGTATAAATCCTTAGAAAATTATCCCCCAGTGTCTCCATCTGCTGGCGGTATTGAATAAGCATTGCTGCACTGATGGGGTATGCATTAGACGAAAAAAAAGAAGAAAAAGAAGAATAATACGCCCAGAAAAGAGGCGAAAAGGAGAAAAACGTAAAAAAACGTGAAAAAAAAGTAAGAGGAAGAGAAGGGAAAAAAAGGTGGAAATGGGTTTAAAAGTGATTTCGGCGGAGAAATATATATATATATATATATATATATATATATATATATATATATATACGCGCACACACACACATATATATAAACGTATTCTCCGTTGAGATATTGCAGCCGCTGCTGTGTCCAGGCCCAGGAGCCTTAGCACTGTGCTGTGATGTCACTCAATACCACTGACATCACTAGGTGTAAACAACATCTCTCCTTTGCTGTGTATGTGACTATGGAGCTGTTTGGTGATGTCGTCTATTATGGCCTTCATAGAAGCAACAGGAGATTGTTGCATCCATCTAGAACCCTCAGAACTACAGTGCTATGATGTCACTCACTTCCACAGGCCTTGCAGAGTGTAAACAACAACAACCCAGCTTTGTTGTGTATGTAACCATAGGGATTTGTGATGTCACCTAGAACCTTCACAGCAGCGACAGCTTTATGAGGAGCATCAGCACTGCTCTGCCTGAGCAGAACCATCACCGCCATAGGTTGTCAAATAACCCGGATTTAACCCACACAGGTAAGTCCAATGGGGTGCAGGCATGTCCTCTATGCTTACAGCTTCCCGTGGGTGTTGGTTTGATACCGTTTG